>NC_056751.1:510328940-510535587 GCF_019279795.1 Protopterus annectens | reverse complement strand
CAGTGGGGAAAATGCACCGTCCCTTTTTAAAGCAAAAGCATTTCGCAAGTGCTGGTCGGCCAGCTCCTGAGATTTTCACATCCGAATTTCAGAACCAAAGTCTTCATTAAAGCTAAGTACCCGATTGGGGAAACTTTTTTCTTGCTCCAGACCGATGTCAGAAAAAGTTAACAATTGTATTTCTTATGGGAAGCAAATACCTCATAAGGATTTTCACTCTTACTGTATTCCTTGCCTAGGCTCTGATCACAACGTTGCTAATTGTCGGTTTTGTGCTAGATTTAACCAACGTACTATCAAGCTTCTGTTCGATTTTGCATTTCATTACTTTGGCCGAAGATTTAATTATATAATGCCGCCAGAACAGCCGACAACCGGAGTTTACAAAAAACGCAAGGACAAGGATAGGCATCCGAGGTCCAAAATAGACTAAGCCTCTACTACGCCAGTTGCCGGTTCTCAGTGAGGCGCTTTCGCAGCCCCTGGCGCCCGCTACCTCAGAGCCACAGGCCACTACCGACTCCCATGTGGAGCCGACTTGGCCTCTGGATACTCAAGGTATTGGACACTCGGAAATCACTACCTCAGATGGGTCTGGAGCCGCTGAGCGGGCATCGGCTTCTGAGGGTGTCTTCAGACCTGCACAACTATATATTAAGCCATCTTCAGCTTCAAAGACTAAAGCAGCTGTAAAGACAAAGAAACAAGTACAGTATTCCTCTACTCAGACTTCCATGCCTAAAAAACAGATGCTCAAAATGGCCGAAGACCTAATTACTTTGATCAGGGGCTCCCATCCCCTCCTGATAAAGAGGCCTAGGCAAGAGACAGAGTATGATTCTTCTGATCAGGTATCTATTTCCTCTGAATCCTCTTCTGAACAGGATTACTCCATGCTTCCCTATGAGGATTCTGATGCTGAAGAATCCATTCCTTCAGCCTCTCCTCCCGAGGATTGTTCTTTTGGGGAAACACTGCATGCTATGAGGGAGCATTTCCACTGGGAGAGCCAAGATTATTCTGAATCTAAGAAAAGGCTCACAGACCTTCTGCTTCTTCCTCAGCACAGACCCCGTGCTATTCCACCTGTTCTAGACATTGTAGATGATGTATTTTCAGAGTCTGGTCTGTCCCCTGACTCTTTACCCCCTGCACCTCCTAAGCCAGACAGATACTACAGGGTCCCGGATTCTCATAAATTCCTATATAAAAACTGCGCTGCTGACCCAGAAACTATATCTCAGGGTCCCAAGGGGGTTAAAACTTCCACTGCAAAAAAAAAACATGTCCTCTCTGATAGGGATTCTAGGGCTCTAGACAGATGGGGGAAAAAAAGTTTACACTTCTGCCACCCTGGCTGTAAGGGCTTTAAATTGTCAGTTTCATATGCTTAAACATCAGCAATATTTAATGTCACTATTTAAACAGAAAATGTTGACAAATACTGAATGTTCAGAGAACAAGGAATTGTAGGATTTATTGCATGCAACTGAACAAGTTGGAAAGCATACTTTGCAATGTGGTTATGATTCGCTGGAGGCCTCTTGCAGGGCCGCTGCAACAGGTTCTGTTATTAGAAGGCATGCTTGGTTAAAAGAACAGAATCTGCCTGATCATGTTAAATCAAAATTATTAGATGCACCATTACAGCATGATACTTTGTTTGGTACTAAAGCAGAAGAGGTGTTGGAAAAAAGTGGAGGATAAAGCAAAATCTATGCAGACAGTCAAGGATTTCTTACAGGTACAGCCACCCAGGTTTAGCAGGAACTGGTCTTCTAAAAATTGGTCCTTTCCAGTCTCAGACAGACCACAAAGAGGGAGAAACAGGCGTCCCAGAGGCAGATCTCAGCCCCAAGGCTCATACAGGCCTAAACAGTGGGGTGTTCCTACCTCCAAAAGCGGAGAAGACAAATCACAACCTTACAGGAAACAGTCCCAATGACTTTCCTCTACCAGTTCCAAGCAGTTTTCTTTTAACAGCCCCCTTAGGGGGAAAACCTAGCACTTTTTTCATCAAATTGGCAAATGGTTACCCAAGACAAATGGGTCCTCAACATAGTGTCCCAAGGCTACAGGTTCCATTTTCACACTCTACCATGGTGAAAGGGCATGCCAGACCTGCCACACAATCAGTGGGCAGAGGCACAAAAGCAAATTACAGCCCTCATGGACATGGGGGCCATTCAGCAAGTACCACAACAAGAGCAGGGGTAAGGATTTTACTCCAGACTTTTCCTAGTACCCAGGAAGGACAAAACCTGGAGACCAATTCTGGACCTGTCTATACTAAATACGTTTCTGGAAGTTCAAAAATTCAAGATGTTGACTCTACAGCAGCTACTGCCCATGCTGGGCAAGAGGGCTTGGCTCGTAATTTTGGACCTAAAGGAGGCATACCTGCATGTCCCAATCAGACAATCTTGCAGAAGATACCTCTGATTCATAGCTGGCTCAATACATTACCAATTCTCTGCACTGCCCTTTGGCTTATCTACTGCGCCCAGTGTCTGCACAAAATGCCTGGCACCAGTAATTGTGCTTTGCAGACAAAAAGGAATTCAGATATATCCCTACTTGGACAACTGCCTAATTCAAGCAGAGAACAAAAACACTCTTCTAAAGCATCTGGCATTTGTAAAAAGATTACTAATTGGCCTAGGGTACACAGTAAACGAAAAGAAATCAAAACTAGTGCCCTCTCAAGAGATGATATTTCTGGGTGCAAGTTTAAATACAACTGCCCAGATGGCTTATCTCACGCCAGACAAGCAAAAACAACTGACTACTTACTTCAAGAAATTGGCAACAAAAACCCACTTATCTGCAAGGAAAATCCTGCAGGCCTTGGGTTTCATGGCATCCTGCATTCTACTAATTCCATATGCCAGACTGCATATGAGGAAACTACACTGGTATCTGAAAAGTGTTTGGACTCAGCATTGCCACAGCCTGGAGACAGTAATTGCACTAATTCCCTGACTACAACAGGAGTTTCGATGGTGGGCAGAAGCCTGTCACCACAACAAGGGTCTGCCATTCAGTTTACCCACAGCCAGACAGACACTGACAACGGATGCATCAGATTACGCCTGGGGGGCTCACATGGCAGGAAAATGTATTCAGGACACATGGCCTGCAAACCAGATGCATCTTCACATCAATCAAAAAGAGATGCTAGCTGTTCAAAATGCCCTGACAGCTTTCAAGGACCTGCTTCATCCAGGACAGTTACTGATACAGACAGACAACACTACGGTCATGTGGTACATAAACAAGCAGGGAGGTACACATTCCTACCCCCTCTGCAGACAAGCAATGACCTTATGGGACACAGCATTGGCTTTTCAAGTTCACCTGCAAGCACAATTCCTGCCAGGAAAAACAAATACTCTGGCAGATGAACTAAGCAAAAACCTCATGGATCCTCACGAATGGAAACTGGATCCACAAGTCTTCAGCATGATAATAAGGAAATGGGGATGTCCAGACATAGATCTATTTGCCTCCTCACAACTGTCAATTGCAGAGATTTTGCACAAGGATTTATCACAAGCAAGCATGGAAAGTGAACACCCTATCATTCAGCTGGAAAAATCTAACATTATATGCTTTTCCCCCACTGCCTCTCCTTCCCAGAGTACAACTAACGGTCAGACAAGAGAAGCCAAAAAATGATACTGATTGCACCAGACTGGCCACGCCAGCACTGGTACCCAATCCTAAAGAGCTTGTCTCAAAGTCCAGCATGGATATTGCCTCAAACTTCTCACTTGCTGACCCAACAAACAAACAGATCCTGCACAGCCAACTCAGGACCTTAAATCTGGCAGCATGGCAAATAATGTAACCATTCAGAACACCCCTCTTTCAAAAGCTGTTATGGATGTTATCTTGGAGACCCAGTACCAGAAAATCTTATGCAGGAAAATGGAAGAGATTCTGTGCTTGGAACCAAGAACAAGGCATTGACACGTCTGTACCAAACTGAGATGCTGAACAAAGGCCTTTCGATGTTCTTCATCTCACATTGCTGCAGTCCTTACACTTGGGTAGTCCGCTGTCCTCGGTCGGCCCGAATATCAAAGTATAAGGCTGACGTCGGTCAAGGCGCATTTGACTGACATCAGGACGTCAGGGTACAAATGCGCATGACCGACGTCATATCCTCAGTCTTTTTTGCCGCATGGTCCGATGCAGAAGCAGCATTGCGAGTGCCGGTTGGCGTTCTGAGATTTTTCGATTCCTAAGTTTCAGACCGAGTCAAAGTTGGCTAAGTACCCCGTTGGGGAATATTTTGGTTTTTTCTTGCCTCAGTGGTTTACCGGATGTCAGAAAAAGTGAATAATTGCATTTCTTGTGGGAAACAGATACCGCATAGAGATTATCATACTTTGTGTATTCCTTGTTTAGGGCCTGAGCACGACGTTGTTGGGTGTCGCTCTTGTGCTAGATTCAATAAACGCACTATAAAGAGAAGGTTGGATTGTGCCAGGTTAGTCTTTGGGAAGCGGTGCAATTATAAAATGCCGTCGGATGCTCCGACGCCCGCTTCTTCGAAGAAGCGCAAGGACAAAGCAATTAAGCCTAGGTTGGAAGAACCATCTGTACCGGACGCCGGTTCTTTAGAGGTGTCGGTGGAGCCGGTGGTTCCACCGGAGATTTCTTTGGGTTCCCAGGGAGAGACTTTGTTATTGCAGGATGTGGCCTCTCAGGAGGCAGGTCAGGCTGAAGGGGCTTCTCAGGTTACTTTACTCCCCTCCCTTCCTAAGGTGGTTAGGCCCTCTCCTTCTGTTGCCAAGGCTTCTCCCAGGGGCAGGCCAGGTTTAGCTTCAGTTGGTGTCACCCCTAGTTCTTCAGGAACTGTGCCCAAGAAGCATATGCTTAAAATGGCAGAAGATTTGATTACTTTGATTAGGGTTCTTTGCCCCCTCCTGATAAGAGACCTAGAGTGGAGCCTGAGCCAGGGAGTTTTGAGCAGGCTTCGGATGTTTCAGAGTCTTCGGCTGAAGACTTGCAGGAGTATTCTCCTTATTCGGACTCTGATGTGGATGATTCTACTCCTTCTGCTTCTCCTCCTGAGGATTTTTCTTTTCAGAAACTCTTCATTCTATGAGGGAGCATTTTAAGTGGGAAGGTCAGGACTTCTCTGATTCCAGGAAAAGGCTTACGGAATTTTTGTTTTTACCCCAGCATAGGCCTTTGGCTATACCTCCTGTTTTGGATGTGGTGGAAGATGTTTTTGCAGAGGCTTCTCTTAATCCTGATTCTCTGCCTCCTGCTCCTGTTAAACCGGATAGATATTACAGGGTGCCTGAAGCTCATAAGTATCTTTTTAAGAGTCCTAGGGCAGACCCAGAAACTGTTAGTCAGGGGCCTAAAGGTGTTGAGGCTTCTGTTGTCAAGAATCCGGTTCCTTCAGACAAAGAGGCCAAGGCTTTGGATAGATGGGGAAAGAAAGTTTATACTTCTTCCACTCTAGCTATGAGGGCTTTGAATTGCCAGTTTCACATGTTAAAATATCAAAACTATCTCCTTTCACAATTGAAGTCTAAGGTTGATGCTCTGGTGGAAGGTATTGATTGTAAAGAGTTGCAAGATTTAGTACATGTTTCTGAACAGGTGGGTAAGCATTCTTTGCAATGTGGTTTTGATGCTGTACAGGCCTCGTCTAGGGTGGCTGCCACTGGGTCAGTTCTTCGCAGGCACGCCTGGCTGAGGGATCAGAATTTATCTGACCATGTTAAATCAAGGATTTTAGATGCTCCTTTACAGTCTGATGTGTTGTTTGGTTCTCCTGTTGAGACAGTTTTAAAGAAAATGGAAGACAAGGCTAAGTCTATGCAGACTGTTAAAGATTTTTTGCAGGTTCAGCCTCCAAAGTTTAGTAGAAATTGGCCTACTAAGGGGTGGATGTATCCTTCTTATGATTCCCAGTCTAGGGGTAGATCTAGACGTGGTAGGGGCAGAGCTCAGGGCTCTTTCAGGCCTAGAACAGGGAGTTCTCCTGCACAGTCTTCAGGTGAGGGCAGGGGTCAGTCCTTTCGTAAACAGACCCAATGACCTACCTTTTCAGCTGCCAGAGCCTTCTCGTCTGGCGGCACCTTTGGGAGGAAGGTTGGCACTTTTCAAGGAAAATTGGAGTTTAATTACCCAAGACATATGGGTATTGGATATCATACACCACGGTTACAGGTTTTATTTCCATACCTTGCCTCCTTTCAAAGGCATGCCAGACGTTCCTCCTCCACAAAGAATAGAGGCTCACAAGCAAATTTCTCTGTTACTCCAAATAGGGGCCATTCAGTCGGTCCCTACGCCAGAAGTGGGCCTAGGATTTTATTCACGCCTGTTCCTAGTACCAAAGAAAGGGAACATGTGGAGACCAATTTTGGACTTATCTATCCTCAACACTTATCTGGACATTCCCAAGTTCAAAATGTTGACGTTACAGCAGCTTTTACCTCTGCTGGGCAAAGATCATTGGATGGTAACTTTAGATCTCAAGGAGGCTTATCTTCATGTTCCTATCAGACTGAGTTGCAGGAAGTATCTGCGTTTTCGAGCTGGGACTTCTCATTATCAGTTCTCTGCATTGCCCTTTGGCTTATCTACTGCGCCCAGAGTGTTCACGAAAGTTCTGGCTCCAGTGATAGCTTTCCTCAGGTTAAAAGGAATACAGATTTATCCCTATCTGGACGACTGCCTGATTCTGGCTCAAGGAAGGGACGAGCTTCTTCATCATTTGGATTATGTGATAGCAGTGCTAAGATGCCTGGGGTATTCTGTGAACGAAATAAAGTCCAGTCTAGTACCCTCTCAGGACATGTGCTTTCTGGGTGTGAGACTGAATACAGCATCCCAGATGGCCTTTTTGACCCCGGACAAACAAAAGAATCTTTCCCTTTACTTTCATCAGTTGTCTCATCAGTCCGGGCTGACTGCAAGGACAGTCCTTCAAGCCTTAGGGTTCATGGCATCTTGTATTCTGGTGCTTCCCAATGCCACACTGCATATGAGGAAGCTACAGTGGTATCTCAAAAATGTATGGACACAGCACTGCCAAGATTTGGACACTGTCATTCAAATAATACCTTGCATTCAAAAGGAATTTTTGTGGTGGGCTCAGGAATGCCACCTAAACAAGGGACTCTCTGTGACCCGGCCAGAGGCGAGTCAGATTCTAACGACAGATGCCTTAGACAAACTTGGGGAGCTCATCTGAATAGAAAGTGGATACAAGACAAGTGGCCTGCCAGACTACAACATCTACATATCAACTTGAAAGAGATGTTAGCAGTCCAGTTTGCATTGATAGCTTTCAAGGATTTACTTCTTCCAGGGCAGGTGTTGGTTCTAACAGACAACACAACTGTCATGTGGTACATCAACAAGCAAGGCGGAACACATTCTTATCCTCTATGCAGGCAAGCAATGATTTTGTGGGAGACTGCTCTCAGTTTACAGCTAAATCTTCAGGCAAGGTTTCTGCCGGGAGCACAGAACTCCTTAGCAGATGTGTTGAGCAGACGGATTATGGATCCCCACGAGTGGAAATTGGATCCTCATGTATTTCAGAAATTGACAGTGTCATGGGGAACTCCAGACATAGATCTGTTCGCTTCCCCACTAAACCACCAGCTGCCAAAGTTTTGCACAAAAAGGTTTCATCCCACAGCTTGGAGAGTGGATGCTCTTTCTTTCAATTGGAGCAATCTTCATGTGTATGCCTTTCCGCCTCTGCCTCTCCTCCTAAAGGTACTACTAAAGACCAGACAAGACAAGCCAAGGATGATTTTGATAGCTCCAGATTGGCCTCGACAGCATTGGTACCCATTACTGAGGAGCCTGGTACGGAAGCCTCCATGGCCTTTGCCTTCGATTCCACACTTGTTGTCTCAGGAGGACAGTCATTTGCTCAATGTCAAGCTTCACTCTCTGCACCTAACAGCCTGGCATATTCTGTTTTGAACCATAGTGGGCCTCCACTTCCACAGCAAGTTTTGAATGTTATTTTGGAAGCTAGACGGCCTAGTACACGGAAAGTGTACGCAGAAAAATGGAAGAGATTTTTATTTTGGAGTGCAGCAAAGGATTTTGATGTTTCTGAGCCTAATTTAAGTGTGGCTCTTCAATATCTTACTGAGTTACTGGACAAAGGTTTGTCCTTCTCTTCTATTAAGGTTCATGCTGCAGCAATTTCGGCTCACTATGATTGTGACCCACCATTGTTTTCTCATCCTTTGTTCAAGCAATTTCTTAGAGGGGCAAAGAATATAAGACCCCCACGAAGAGCTCCTACGCCTGCTTGGGATCTCAATTTTGTGTTGGAGAAACTCACTCTACAACCTTTTGAGCCTGCAGCTACTGCTGAATTAAAGTTTTTATCATGGAAGACTGCTTTTTTGTTGGCTATTACCTCTGCAAGAAGGGTTTCTGAGTTGCAGGCCCTTATGGCAGTTGAGCCTTTCTTAATTTTCCATAAGGATAGGGTATCTTTACGTACTAATCCTTCCTTTATGCCTAAAGTGGTTTCTAGTGTGGCTTTAAACCAAACTATTCATTTGCCTACCTTTTATGCAAATCCCCAAAATAAATGGGAAAAGATTTTGCACACTTTAGATGTACACAGGCAATTGCGATATTATTTGGACAGAACTAAAGGGTTCAGGCAGTCTCAGCAGTTATTTGTTTCTTTTGCTTTGAGTTCTCAGGGCAAGCCTGTGTCAAAACAAACTATTTCTAAGTGGATTGGGTTTTGCATTGCTTTCTGTTATTCCCATCATGGCAAGGAAGTTCCAGCTGGGATTAGGCCTCATTCCACTAGGGCTACTGCCACTTCGACAGCTTTTTTGAAAGGGGTGGCAACCAAGGATATTTTGGAGGCAGCTACTTGGAGTTCAGTGCATACTTTTTCCAGGCATTATCACCTACCACTTTACTCTAAATCCAGGGCTGGTTTTGCCACTGCTGTTTTGCAGGGCATTTTGGCAGCTCCTGCTTCCTTATAATTTGGCCATCCTCCCTTACCTCTGCTTTGGGATTCTACCCAAGTGTAAGGACTGCAGCAATGTGAGATGAAGAACATAGTACAGTTTTGTACCTACCATAAATGTAGATGTTCGAAGATCTACATTGCTGCAGTCCAATTTACCCTCCCTCCTTCCCTCTGTAGTTAGAGGTTGTCTGGGTTGGGTGGTCAATTGGGTGTATATTGTATATATTGTACATATTTTTAGTGCTAGGATGGTTGGTTTGCTGTCTTTTGGTTTTTGACCTTTACTTTTAGGGTCTTCTGACATCTGGGGCAAGAAAAGACTGAGGATATGACGTCGGTCATGCGCATTTGTACCCTGACGTCCTGATGTCAGTCAAATGCGCCTTGACCGACGTCAGCCTTATACTTTGATATTCGGGCCGACCGAGGACAGCGGACTACCCAAGTGTAAGGACTGCAGCAATGTGGATCTTCGAACATCTACATTTATGGTAGGTACAAAACTGTACTTTCTCATCAATTAAGATTCATGTCTCTGCCATTTCAGCACATTATAATACGGAACTACATATCTTTTCTCATCCTTTAATAAGGCAGTACCTCAGAGGGGCCGAAAACATTAGGCCTCCAAGGAGAGCACCAGTTCCGGCCTGGGACCTCAGTTATGTTTTGGAAAAACTCACACTGCCTCCTTTCGCGCCAGCATCAACAGCAGATATAAAATTCTTATCCTGGAAAACCGCTCTGCTCCTAGCAATAACCTCTGCATGGCGAGTCTCCGAGTTACACTCATGGCTGTGGAACCTTTCATCATTTTTCATCCAGATAGGGTTTCTCTGAGGACAAACTCTACATTTATGCCTAAGGTGGTGTTCAGTGTGGCCCTCAACCAAACCATTCACTTGCCTACCTTTTACCCAAATCCACAGAACAAGGGTGAGAAAATTCTGCGTTCTTTGGACATACACAAGCAGTTGTGCTTCTACTTGGACAGAACTAAAGCTTTCAGAAAAACTGAGCAACTTTTAGTGTCATATGCTGCAGGATCACAAGGAAAGGCTATCTCAAAACAGACTATTTCTAAATGGGATAGGCCATTGCATCTATTTCTGCTATTTTCAACATGGCAAATCAGTGCCTAAGGGCATTAGGCCTCATTCCACCAGAGCAGCAGCCACTTCAGCAGCCTTCCTCAGAGGAGTACCAACCAAAGATATCTTAGAGGCTGCAACTTGGAGTTCAGTGCACATCTTTACAAAGCACTGCCACTTGCCTCTCTACTCTAAGTCCAGAGCAGGCTTCGCCACTGCAGTTCTTCAGGGTCTCCATAACCTCTCCTAATCCTATTTAGCCCAGCCACCCATCCTCAGCTTTGGGAATCTACCCGAGAGTAATGACTGCAACAGTGAAACACTGTGAACATAGTACAGTTGTGTACCTATTATAAATTTAGATGTTCGAGTGTATTCACTGTTGCAGTCCAGGTTAACCACCCACCATCCCTCTTCTCTTTGCTGGGACTTATCTGCACTTCTCTATCCTTTACAACCTTTTTGGTGTATTTGCTTGTAGATGAAGGAAGTGTTATTTTTGTGCATGCATTTCTTATTGGTATATTTTTCAGCCTACCTATTTGGGGCACCTGACATCTGGGGCAAGACAAACTGAAGAAAATGGTGTCGGCTGCATCTTTTATACCCCTGGCGCACTGACGTCAGGGAAGAGGCGACAACAACCGATGCCGGACCTAGACTTTGGAATTCTGGCCGACTGCAGGTAGCTTGCCAGCAGGATAACCCAGGAGTAATGACTGCAATAGTGAATACACTCTATCTGCATTTATTGTAGGTACACAACTGTACTTTTATACACAGTGCCTGTTTTGCCCCTGCTATCAGCAAAGCCACAAAATCTGTCCCATTTGCCTGTCCTTTTTACCGAAGACACACTGAAGTTGGTTATACTCCCTTTCAATCTACCTAGAAAACCAATGCCTTAAGCTTTTAGCAAAGAGCACGATGGAGTCCCCTCTGGACCTGATGACAGATCCTGCTAAACGAAAGACCAAAAAACATAGGCCTGAAACCTAAGCTGCGCCTGTCAAGTCAGATGTCTCTTTCGGAGTGTATGAGAGCTTGGAGAAGTGCACTGACCAAGATCTGGATCCACAGGCTGCCTTGACTGTGGATGTTTGCATGTCCAGAGATGCTTCTCAGGTGTTGGTCTGCAACGTTCTGGAGAAACAGAGGCTTATTGTGTAGGAGGGCTGTAGGGGAGTAATCCAGATAATTGTTGAGCATAATGTTGACTTGGATATTGTGGAATGTAGGCCTATGTCTGGCCTTCCTTCTTTGCACCGCATAGATATTCCTGCAAAGAAGAAACTCCTCACAAGGCCTCTTTAAGGTTTTTATGGCACTTGCGCCTCCATCAGGTTTCCCTACTTCCCCTCTGGCCTGGCCTGCTTCCCCCTCAGAAGAGTCCTAGGCCCCATCTTACCTCCGATAAAGATCCCTCTTCTGAAGAGGGAGACGATCCTTTGGATTATTACTCCCAAATCCCTTTTCCAGTAGATTATGCTTGTCCTGAAGAGGATTCCAATGGGACAGATTACCCCCCCCCGCCGCGAGGAGATTTTTTTTTTTTGGGGAGACCATATATAAAATTCGTGACCACTTCAAATGGGATAGTACATAGATGTCCGAGGTCTAGAAGCATTCGTTGAACTCCTCCAGGTATAATCCACTAGTCATTTAGCCATCCTTCCTGTAATATCTCCGTCTTTGGATGCCTTTGCATCCACTTCCACCCACCCAGACTCTCAGCCTCATGTTCCAAAAAAAAAAATGGGCAGGTACTACAAAGTACCAAAGAACTGCCAATTTCCAATTGCCAAGGCCTCTGCTGCAGATCCTTCTGTAATATCTGTTGCCTCTAATTAGGCCTCCAGATCACTTCCTTGCTGCCTTCCGATAAGACAGCAGACAGCTGGAGAGGCTGGGAAAGAATATTTATACCTCCGCTACCCCGGCCTTCAGAGCACACATGACCAAGTACAACTTGGAACTCCTTTCCCAAATTTCAGAACTGATATCAGACATGCCTGATTATGAAAATAAGGCCTGGGCATCCTCCCCTCCTTGCCACATCTTCTCAGGTAGCCAGACATTCTGCCAAATGCACCTATGATGCTGTAGAAGCCTCCTCTAAAGCTGCCTCTTCCTCCTCTGCCCCAAGAATATTTGTGTGGCTTAGGCTTCAGAATCTACCTGTGGACGTCAAGGCAAAACTGATGGATACCCCCTTGAATAATACTGCCCTTTTTGGTAAACCTTCTGCAGAGCTCTTCAAATCTCTGCAAGAAAAAAGTAAAGAACTTGAAGACCAAGCCCAGTTTGGTATTCCCTGTGCCAAAATTTCATAGGAATTACACTGCAAAGCGAACTTTCGTATGCAGGCAATCAGGAGTCCCACAATCTAGACTTCAAAAAAGGGCTAAGAAGACTCAGCAGTTTTCTCCTTCTTCTGCCAACTCTTCCCATATAACTAAACAGCCCTTTCCTGATCGGATCGGCTCCTCCTTGTGACTCTTGCGGCAACCAAACCTCCCTTTCCCAGTACCTTTCCCTCCCTTCCTGGGAACTCCTCTCCCGGGACTCTTGGATGTTAAGCATCATCAAGGGGGGTACTTCAAGGTTTGGTACAAGGTGCCTACCTTCAGGGGAATTCCCCACCACCAAAAGATCAGGCCCCCCTTTTCCCTACAAGACCTCTTAGAACAGGACACTATATAACCTGTCCCCCAAGGGCAAGAGGGAAGAGGCTTTTACTCCCGCCTTTTCCTAGCTCCCAGGAAAGACCCTTGAAACCAATTCTAGACCTATCTTACCTCAACAACTTCCTCATAGTCCACTCTTTCAAAATGTCAACCTTACAAACACTATTTTCCCTTAGCCTCCCTCAGGCATTTCTAGCTTCAATAGATATCAAGGATGCCTACCTCTATATTCCCATTCACCATAGATACATGAAATTCCTACGATTTTCTGTGGGATCCTTGCACTATCGTTTGTCAGCTTTGCCTTTTGGACTCTCCACAGCCCCGAGAGTCTTTGCAAAATGTCTAGTCCCAGTAGTAGCCTTTGCAGGCTTTAAGGGATCTTAATCTACCCATAACTGGACGACTTCTTAATCCATGCCACTTCTTAACCAGAATTGAACAAATCCCTCCAAATGGCAGTTGCCATTCTTCAAAGCCTATGATTTACCATTAACTTCAAGAAATCATCCCTGGTTCCAGCCCAAGATCACATTTTTTTCTGGGCTGCAGATTCCAAACCTTGAGCATGATTGTGGCCCTCCCACCTCCCAAGGCACAGGAAATTTCACTAATCTTTGCAGAGACACTCCACCTAAATCCAATATCTGCAAGGCAATTCCTCAGGATCTTGGGGCTGATGGTATTCACCATCCCAATGCTTCCTGTAGCAAGGCTTTAACATGAGGAAACTCCAATGGTTCCTCAAATCAGTATGGTCTCAGCATGTTCACCATCTAGAACACCCAATTCCTTTCCTCCACTGTCTAAAGAAGGAGCTCTAGTAGTGGATCACAACTGTCTCTAAATCCTGGTCTCTCCATTCATCCTCTGCCACCAACTCTGGTCCTTTTCATAGAAGCATTGGACATGGGTTGGGGGGGCAGCCCTGCACCTCCACATGGCTCAAGGAGAGTGGACACCCTCCCAGATGAGGACAACATAAATGTGAGAAATGAGGGCAGTAATTTTTGCTTTCCAAACATTCCAATCACTTATCAAACCAGGGGCACTGTGTGTACACAGACAACATGACTGTCTTGTGGTACATAAACAAGCAGGGGGCTACCATATCCTATCTCCTGTGCAGAGTAGCCTTGCAGGTCTGGGATCTAACTCACCTCCTCGATGTATTCCTCCAGGTGGTGTAAATCCCCTGCAGCCAGAATACTGTGGCAGACACCCTAAGCAGATCCAGAACAAACAGGGATGTGTTTCTGGACATTGTCCACCAGTGAGGTATCCCAGAGATAGACTTGTTTGCCTCCCCCATGAACAAACAGCTCCCTCAGTTTTATGCCGGAGACTACCATCCTCCAGCATGGCGAGTGAACACCCTTTCAGTCTCCTGGAAGGGGAAATTTCTATATGCAGTCCCTCCCCTTCCACTCATTCTGAAAGTCCAGTTGAAAGTCCAACAGGAAAAGCCAAAAATCATGCTGGTGACTCCCCGCTGGCCTAGACCACATTGGTTCTCCCTTCACTTTCACCTAGCCAAGGGCAGTCACCTAGCCAAGGGCAGTCACCTCCAGTTACCCCACAGAGTGGACGTACTAACACAGAACAAGGGCCCACTCCTCCACCCACATTTGGAAACCCTCCAACTGACCCTGTGGGTGATAGAGCCCTTATTCCATTCATACACCTTTACTCTTGAGGACATGCTTCAGGTCCTGCAGGAGGCCAGGAAACCTACTACTAGAAAATCTTACCTCCTCCAAATGGAAGAGGTTTTCCTTCTGATGTTTGGTTAGGAACCAGGAACCATTGAAGGTGGAACCATCTATGGTTCTGTCCTATCTGTTTGAATTGCTTAATGCAGGATTAGCATACTCTTCCATTAAAGCTCATTTGTCAGCTATCCTTGCTTGTCTGCCACTAGCTCCACCCTTACTTTTCAGATTCAAAGCTAAACAATTCTTCAGAGGTGTCCTTCAGATCAGACCCCCCCCCAGGAGACCTGCGGCTCCACCCTGGGACCTCAACTTCATGCTAGAGAAATTGACTCAAATATCTTTTGAACCAGCTTCTTCTAGTTCACTCAAACAATGCACTTGGAAAACAGTCCTCCTGGTGGCCATTACCTCTGCCAGGGGGTTCTCAGAGTTACAAACCCTTATGGCGCCCCCCCCTTCTTGCCTTTCCACAAAGAAAGGGTCACCTTGCGTACCAGTCCCTCCTTTGTGCCAAAGGCCGTCGATGAATTGTCCCTAAATTGGGCAATTCACCTACCCGCCTTCTTTCCCTCTCCCCAGAGAAGTAGTGAGTGGATCCTACACACTGTGGATGTACACAGACAATTCAGGTTCTGCTTACATAAGGTTAAATCCTTTAGGCAAGCAGACCAATTATTTGGGTCCTTCCATCCCAGGCCTCTGGGATTGCCTGTCTCTAAACAGATGGTCTCCAATTGGATATCCAAATCTTTTGTGTTTTGCTACGCACACCATTGTAAGCTTCTTCCTGGCTCAATCAAAGCTCACTGTACCAGGGCTGTATCTTCCTCGGGGACCTTCCTCAGGGGTTTAGATACCAGCTGTATCCTAGAGGCTGCTACTTGGACATCTGTCCACCCTTTCACTGAACACTAAAAGCTGGATTCCATCTCCAGATCCAGGGCAATGTTTGCCACTGCCTTTATCCCATGGCTTCATAGAGAATTCCTCTGCCACTGCCTCCTCCCTTTCCTCATGAACTTTTGTACTCTCCTTTATGTCAGGAATAGTTCAAAAGAAGAATAGAAGGGCATAGATCAGTTGTGTAAGAACTTACCATAATGATAGATTCCCTTCTCTTCTCTGTTGCACTATTAAAACCTCCCTCCATCCCCCACTTCCTGGCTTTCTTGGATACATTGATCCTTATTCCCTTAGACTGTCTCTCCGTCTAGGGCCTCAGTTTTGAGGGTGGTGCACGTGTGTCTTTCTTTATGACCAACATCTGTTGGTGACCTCCGTGAGACGTACCACCCACCCTAGATAGTAAAAGACTTTGATATACTGGCCGAAGTTGCCTTGGAAGACAAATCCCTTATGTCAGAAATGCTGCAACCGAGAAGAAAAGGACATCTATCATTATAAGTTCTTACTCAACTAATCTTTATTTGAATATCAAACTGATTTGTACAGATACTTATGTTGAAAATGTATTTGTAAAGTTGCTTATGTTTTAACAGAGAATACTGGAATAGAAGAGGTTAATCTCAATCCACCTGACTTTGACAAATTTTTCTGAAATTAAATTATAGGGCCTAGGCTGTAAATATTTTGTTTCAGTTTTGAATGCAGCCAGAGACAAAAAATCTCTACTGAGAAGCTTTCTGTATTGTGTTTGAGGTGAAATAATTGCTACTCTGGAGTGGTGGAGGTTTGAAATTGTTTTATGACTTCCAGAAGCTGCAACAGATCTGAGCAAAACTCTGTGTGTATTATTGACACTTGGGTGCAAAATCCTGGCAGTTTCTAGCAATGGGGGTAGCATGAGAACCAGAAGTAAGATTACCAGATGTATGTGATGTCATTCTGTAATCTAGGACAAAAGTGATGTTTAATACTAGATGAAACTGAAGTCTCATAGCGCTTTGTTTTTGTAATATGACACAAGAACCACTCGCCTACTTCATCTTACCTTGCTCTAGTAAGTGACCAGGGCATAGTAATTCTTTAGATCAGTCAGGAAAATATACTGAGATTAGTTAAGTATTGTTTTTCTGTAACTGTGTGAACCTGTCCACCTGTGTTATTTTTAATATTTCCTGTGATTGAAACTGTGGTGTATATTGTAAATGGATATTTAGTATGTTTTTGTTCTTTTATTATTAAATATATTTAAACTTTTCATTGCGGCTGGTCCTTTAGCGGAAGTTGAGGTATTAACTGGAAATTGTCCACTTTTATTAAGCATCTGTTGGGTTGTTTGATGTTCTTCATCTCACATTGCTGCAGTCCTAACACTTGGGTAGTCCGCTGTCCCTCGGTCGGCCCGAATATCAGAGTATAAGGCTGACGTCGGTCAAGGCGCATTTGACTGACATCAGAACGTCAGGGTACAAATGCGCATGACCGACGTCATATCCTCAGTCTTTTTTGCCGCATGGTCCAATGCAGAAGCAGTATTGCAAGTGCCGTTCGGCGTTCTGAAATCTTTCGAATTCGGAGTTTCAGACCGAAGTCAGAGTTGGTTAAGTACCCCGTTGGGGAATATTTTGGTTTTTCTTGCCTCAGTGGTTTACCGGATGTCAGAAAAAGTGAATAACTGTATTTCTTGTGGGAAACAGATTCCGCATAGGGACTACCATAATTTGTGTATACCTTGTTTGGGACCTGAGCACGACGTTGTTGGGTGTCACTTTTGTGCTAGGTTTAATAAACGCACTATAAAGCGAAGGTTGGATTGTGCCAGGTTGGTCTTTGGGAAGCGGTGCAATTACAATATGCCGTCGGATGCTCCGGCGCCGGCTTCCTCAAAGAAGCGCAAGGACAAGGCAGTTAAAACTAGGTTAGAAGAGTCGTCCGAACCGGACGCCGGTTCTTTAGAGGCGTCAGGGGAACCGGTGGTTCCGACGGAGGTCTCTCTGGAGTCCCAGGGAGAAACTTTCATTTTACAGGATGTGGCCTCCCAGGAGGCAGGTCAGGCTACAGGGGCTTCTCAGATTACTTTACTCCCCTCCCTTCCTAAGGTGTCTAGGCCCTCTCTTTCTGCTTCCAAGGCTTCTCCTAGAGGCAGGTCTAGTTTAGCTGCTGTGGGTGTCACTCCTAGTTCTTCAGGTTCTGTGCCCAAGAAGCACATGCTTAAAATGGCAGAAGATTTAATTACTTTAATTAGAGGTTCTATGCCCCCTCCTGATAAGAGGCCTAGGATGGAGCCAGTGTTGGGGATTATGAGCAGGCTTGGATGTGTCTGAGTCTTGGCTGAAGACTTGCAGGAGTATTCTCATTATTCTGATTCTGATGTTGATGATTCTACTCCTTCTGCTTCTCCTCCTGAGGATTTTTCTTTTCAGAGACCCTTCACTCCATGAGAGAGCACTTTAAATGGGAAGGTCAGGACTTCTCTGACTCCAGGAAAAGGCTTAGGGAATTTTGTGTTTACCCCAGCATAGGCCTTTGGCTATACCTCCTGTTTTGACTGTGGTGGAAGATGTGTTTGCAGAGGCTTCTCTTAATCCTGATTCTTTGCCTCCTGCTCCTGTTAAACCAGATAGGTATTACAGGGTGCCTGAAGCTCATAAGTATCTTTTAAGAGTCCTAGGGCAGACCCAGAAACTGTTAGCCAGGGGCCTAAGGTGTTAAGGCTTCTGTTGTCAAGAATCCGGTTCCTGCAGATAAAGAGGCCAGGGCCTTGGATAGATGGGGAAAGAAAGTTTATACTTCCACCCTAGCCATGAGAGCTTTGAATTGCCAGTTTCACATGTTAAAATATCAAAATTATCTGCTTTCACAGTTGAAATCTAAGGTTGATGCTCTGGCGGAAGGTATTGATTGTAAAGAGTTACAAGATTTAGTGCATGTTTCTGAACAGGTGGGTAAGCATTCTTTGCAATGTGGTTTTGATGCTGTACAAGCCTCCTCTAGGGTGGCTGCCACTGGGTCAGTTCTTCGCAGGCATGCCTGGCTGAGGGATCAAAATTTATCTGACCATGTTAAAACTAGGATTTTGGATGCCCCTTTGCAATCTGATGTCTTGTTTGGTTCTCCTGTTGAGGCAGTTTTGAAGAAAATGGAAGACAAGGCTAAGTCTATGCAGACTGTTAAAGATTTTTTGCAGGTTCAGCCTCCAAAGTTTAGTAGAAATTGGCCTACTAAGGGGTGGACGTATCCTTCTTATGATTCCCAGTCTAGGGGTAGATCTAGACGTGGCAGGGGCAGAGGTCAGGGTTCTTTCAGGCCTAGAACTGGGGGTTCTCCTGCACAGTCTTCGGGTGAGGGCAGGGGTCAGTCCTTTCGTAAACAGACCCAATGACCTACCTTTTCAGCTGCCAGAGCCTTCTCGCCTGGCAGCACCTTTGGGAGGAAGGTTGGCACTTTTCAAAGAAAATTGGAGTTTGATTACCCAAGACAAATGGGTACTGGATATCATACATCACGGTTACAGGTTTTATTTCCATACCTTGCCTCCTTTCAAAGGCATGCCAGACATTCCTCCTCCACAAAGAATAGAGGCTCACAAGCAAATTTCACTGTTACTCCAAATAGGGGCCATACAGCCGGTTCCTATGCCAGAAAGGGGCCTCGGATTTTATTCTCGCCTGTTCCTAGTACCAAAGAAGGGGAACACGTGGAGACCAATTTTGGATTTATCTATCCTCAACACTTATCTGGACATTCCCAAGTTCAAAATGTTGACGTTGCAGCAGATTTTACCTCTGCTGGGCAAAGATCATTGGATGGTAACTTTGGACCTCAAGGAGGCTTACCTTCATGTTCCCATCAGACTAAGTTGCAGGAAGTATCTGCGTTTCCGAGCTGGGACTTCTCACTATCAGTTCTCTGCATTGCCCTTTGGCTTATCTACTGCGCCCAGAGTGTTCACGAAAGTTCTGGCTCCAGTGATAGCTTTCTTCAGGCTAAAAGGAATACAAATCTATCCTTATTTGGACGACTGCCTGATTCTGGCTCAAGGAAGGGAACAGCTTCTTCAGCATTTGGAATATGTGATAGCAGTGCTAAGATGCCTAGGGTATTCTGTGAACGAAATAAAGTCCAGTCTAGTACCCTCTCAGGACATGTGCTTTCTGGGTGTGAGACTGAATACAGCATCCCAGATGGCCTTTTTAACCCCGGACAAACAAAAGAGTCTATCCCTTTACTTTCATCAGCTATCTCATCAGTCCGGGCTGACTGCAAGGACAGTCCTTCAAGCCTTAGGGTTCATGGCATCTTGTATTCTGGTGCTTCCCAATGCCAAACTGCATATGAGGAAGCTACAATGGTATCTCAAAAATGTATGGACACAGCACTGCCAGGATCTGGACACTGTCATTCAAATACTACCTTGCATTCAAAAGGAATTTTTGTGGTGGGCTCAGGAATGTCACCTAAACAAGGGACTCTCTGTGACCCGGCCAGAGGCGAGTCAGGTTTTAACGACAGATGCCTCAGACATAGCTTGGGGAGCTCATCTAAATGGAAAGTGGATACAAGACAAGTGGCCTGCCAGACTACAACATCTACATATCAACATGAAGGAGATGTTAGCAGTCCAGTTTGCATTAATAGCTTTCAAGGACTTACTTCTTCCAGGGCAGGTGTTGATTCTAACAGACAACACAACTGTCATGTGGTACATCAACAAACAAGGGGGAACACATTCTTATCCTCTATGCAGGCAAGCAATGATTTTGTGGGAGACTGCTCTCAGTTTACATCTAAGTCTTCAAGCAAGGTTTCTGCCAGGAGCACAGAACTCCTTAGCAGATGTGTTAAGCAGACAAATCATGGATCCCCACGAGTGGAAACTGGATCTTCATGTATTTCAGAAATTGACATTGTCCTGGGGAACTCCAGACATAGATCTGTTCGCTTCTCCACTAAACCACCAGCTGCCAAAGTTTTGCACAAAGCGGTTTTATCCCACAGCTTGGAAAGTGGATGCTCATTCTTTCAGTTGGAAAAATCTTCATGTGTATGCCTTTCCACCTCTGCCTCTCCTCTCAAAGGTACTTCTGAAGGTCAGACAGGACGAGCCAAGGATGATTTTGATAGCTCCAGACTGGCCTCGACAGCACTGGTACCCACTACTGAGAAGTCTGGTACGGAAGCCTCCATGGCCTTTGCCTTTGATTCCACATCTGTTGTCCCAGGAGGACAGTCATTTGCTCAATATCAAACTTCACTCTCTTCACCTAACAGCATGGCATATTCTGTTTTAAACCATAAAGGGTCTCAACTTCCACAACAAGTTTTGGATGTGATTTTGGAAGCTAGAAGGCCTAGTACAAGGAAAGTGTACGCAGATAAATGGAAGAGATTTTTGTTTTGGAGTGCAGCTAAAGATTTGGATGTTTCTGAGCCTGATTTAAGTGTGGCTCTTCAATATCTTACTGAATTATTGGACAAAGGTTTGTCCTTCTCTTCTATTAAGATTCATGCTGCAGCAATTTCAGCTCACTATGACTGTGACCCACCATTGTTTTCTCATCCTTTGTTCAAGCAATTTCTTAGAGGGGCAAAGAATATAAGACCCCACGAAGAGCTCCTACTCCTGCTTGGGATCTCAATTTTGTGTTGGAGAAACTCACTCTACAACCTTTTGAGCCTGCAGCTACTGCTGAGTTGAAATATTTGTCATGGAAGACTGCTTTTTTGTTGGCCATTACCTCTGCAAGAAGGGTTTCTGAATTGCAGGCCCTTATGGCAGTTGAGCCTTTCTTAATTTTTCATAAGGACAGGGTATCTTTACGTACTAATCCTTCCTTTATGCCTAAAGTGGTTTCTAGTGTGGCTTTAAACCAAACTATTCATTTGCCTACTTTTTATGCAAATCCCCAAAATAAAGGGGAAAAGATTTTGCACACTTTAGATGTACACAGGCAGTTGCGATATTATTTGGACAGAACTAAAGGGTTCAGACAATCTCAGCAGTTATTAGTTTCTTTTGCTTTGTGCTCTCAGGGCAAGCCCGTGTCAAAACAAACTATTTCTAAGTGGATTGGATTTTGCATTGCTTTCTGTTATTCCCATCATGGCAAAGAGATTCCAGCTGGGATTAGGCCTCATTCCACTAGGGCTACTGCCACTTCAACAGCCTTTTTGAGGGGGGTGGCAACTAAGGATATTTTGGAGGCCGCCACTTGGAGTTCAGTGCATACCTTTTCTAGGCATTACCACCTTCCACTTTACTCTAAATCCAGGGCTGGTTTTGCCACTGCTGTGTTGCAGGGCATTTTGGCAGCTCCTGCTTCTATATGATTTGGCCATCCTCCCTTACCTCTGCTTTGGGATTCTACCCAAGTGTTAGGACTGTAGCAATGTGAGATGAAGAACATAGTACAGTTTTGTACCTACCATAAATGTAGATGTTCGAAGATCCACATTGCTGCAGTCCAATTTACCCTCCCTCCTTCCCCTCTGTAGTGTGAGGTGGTTGTGTGGGTTGAGTTATCCATCTGAGGTATATTGTGCATATTGTATATATGTTGTATATATTGTACATATTTTTGGTATTAGGCTGGTTGGTTGTTTAGTTGTTGTCTTTGGGTTTGGACCTTTCTTTTTAGGGTCTTCTGACATCTGGGGCAAGAAAAGACTGAGGATATGGCGTCGGTCATGCGCATTTGTACCCTGACGTTCTGATGTCAGTCAAATGCGCCTTGACCGACGTCAGCCTTATACTCTGATATTCGGGCCGACCGAGGGACAGAGGACTACCCAAGTGTTAGGACTGCAGCAATGTGGATCTTCGAACATCTACATTTATGGTAGGTACAAAACTGTACTTTTCTGATAACTTGTTGCAGTTAAACTCTTTTTTTAGAGGCTCCTTTAGCTGTTTAAAACTTTCATTTAAAGGCTCACTGCTTTTTTTTCTTCTGTGCGAAACATTTCTGCAGTTTGTTTCTAAGTAGTGGGGATATTTGTAACATTGTCCATATTCAGGCTTGTATTTGGGCCTAGTGTTTGCGGAGGCTGTGTGTCTGAGCACATATTCAGGGACATCTTGGTTTAGCCAAAGCCATCAGGCATTTCAGTGAGAGAGAATTGTTTAAGGTCATTGGCTGAGTTAGGTCTCCTGGACTACAGTTTAGACTAAGCACCTCATTGGTTCTTTTGAGCTTTTTTTCTTAAAAGTTGTCTCAGGTTTCAACTTTCTGTTACCTAAGAAGTTAAGTTGAGTGTTTATGCCATTTCACACTGAGCTAATCGAAGGAAGGACACTGAGCAAACTTGGAACTATATAATATATAACATTAAGTATCCTGTTTTTTTTTGCTTATTTTGTTCTTTATTTCTTTATTATTTATAGCACTTTGTGTACTGTATATTTTTCTAGCTAGTTTCACTGTGTGTGCGGTATTAACTGTAAATTGTCCACTTTTATTAAGCATCTGTTGGGTTGTTTGTTTCTGATAACTTGTTGCAGTTAAACTCTTTTTCTAGCGGCTGCTTTAGCTGTTTAAAACTTTCATTTAAAGGCTCACTGCTGCTTTTCTGCTGTGAGAAACATTTCTGCAGCTTGTTTCCCACCCTCCCTCCCTCCCTATTGGTATGGTGTTTGTATAGTTGGTGGCTTTGCAGATGTTCATCGTGTTTCACTGCTGCAGTCATTACACTTGGGTTATCCTCCCGTCAGGCAGTTCCCCAGTCGGCCAGAGTTCCAAAGTCTTGGTCCGGCGTCGGTTGCTGTCTCATCTTCCCTAACATCAGTACGTCCGGGGTATATGAGAAGCAGCCGACGCCATTTTTGTCAGTCTTTCATGCCACGCGGTGCCCGAAGCAAAAGCAATTAGCAAGTGCTGGTCGGCCAACTCCTGAGATATCAAATTCGATTTTCAGAACCGAAGTCTTCAATAAAGTTAAGTACCTCGTTGGGGAAACTTTTTCTTGGCTCAGACCGATGTCAGTAAAAGTTAATAATTCTATTTCTTGTGGGAAGCAAATACCTCATAAGGATTTTCATTCTTACTGTATCCCATGCCTAGGCCCAGATCACGACGACACTAGTTGTCGGTTTTGTGCTAGATTTAACAAACGCACTATTAAACGTTTGTTTGATTTTGCTCGCCATTACTTTGGCCGAAGGTTTAATTATAACATGCTGTCGGAACAACCGACGACCGCAATTCAAAAAAAAACGCAAGGACAAGGATAAAAGGACAGGCATCCGAGGCCCAAAACTGACTACGTTCTCGGTGAGGCGCTTTCGCAGCCCCTGACACCTGCTACCTCAGAGCCACAGGCCGCTGCCGACTCCCACATGGAGGGGCCTAGGCCTCTGGATACTCAAGGTGTTGGGCCTATGGAGACTAACACTTCAGATGGGTCCGGAGCTGCTTGAGCAGGCATCGGCTTCTGAGGGTGTTTTCAGACCTTCACAACTTACCATTGCAACTACAGCCAAGTCTAAAACTACATTAAAGACAAAGAAGCAAGTACAGCATTCACCAGGACAGGCCTCCATGCCTAAAAAGCAGATGCTCAAAATGGCCGAAGACTTAATTACTCTGATCAGGGGTTCCCATCCCCCTCCTGACAAAAGGCCTAGGCAGGATACAGACTATGATTCTTCTGACCAGGTTTCTATTTATTCTGATTCCTCTTCAGACCAGGGATATTCTTTACCCCCCTATGAGGACTCAGATGCTGAAGAATCGATTCCTTCAGCCTCTCCTCCTGAGGATTATTCTTTTGGGGAAACTTTACATACCATGAGGGAGCACTTCCAATGGGAGGGCCAGGATTACTCAGAATCCAAGAAAAGGCTCAGAGACTTTCTTTTACTGCCTCAGCACAGGCCCCTTGCTATTCTGCCAGTGTTGGATATTGTGGATGACGCGTTCTCTGAATCCAGTTTAAATCCTGATTCTTTACCCCCTGCTCCAGTCAAGCCAGACAGGTACTACAGAGTCCCTGACTCTCACAAATTTCTTTATAAAAACCCTTTTGCTGACCCAGAAACTATTTCCCAGGGTCCCAAAGGGGTAAAGGCTTCCACGGCTAAAAATCCAGTTCCCTCTGACAGGGATTCTAGAGCTGTAGATAGATGGGGGAAGAGAGTTTACACCTCTGCAACTTTAGCAGTGAGGGCTTTAAATTGCCAGTTTCACATGCTGAAATATCAACAATATTTACTGTCTCAATTAAACCAGAAAATGAGTACAAGTGCAGAACAACCTGACTATAAGGAAATGCAGGACTTATTGCAGGCAGCTGAGCAAGTGGGAAAGCATACTTTGCAATGTGGTTTTGATTCATTAGAGGCTTCTTGTAGAGCAGCAGTTACAGGATCTGTGATTCAAAGGCATGCTTGGTTAAAAGAACAAAGTTTACCAGATTATGTTAAGGCAAAATTACTGGATTCACCTTTACAGCAGGATATTTTATTTGGTGTTAAGGCAGAAGAGGTATTAAAGAAAACGGAGAATAAGGCAAAATCTATGCAAACAGTGAAGGATTTCTTACAGGTACAGCCACCTCGATTTAGCAGGAATTGGCCTACAAAAAATTGGTCCTTTCCAGTGTCAGACAGGCCACAAAGAGGTAGATACAGACGCCCAAGAGGCAGATCTCAGCCCCAAGGCTCTTACAGACCACGACAGTGGGATGCTTCAACCCCAAAAGGAGGGGAAGACAAGTCACAGCCTTACAGGAAACAGTTCCAAAGACTTCCCCCTTCCATTGCCAAGCTCTTCCCTTTTGGCAGCTCCCTTAGGGGGAAAACTAGCACTTTTTTTCACAAAACTGGCAAGCAATCACCCAAGACAAATGGGTGCTGAATATTGTGTCTCAAGGTTACAGGTTCCACTTTCACACTTTACCAAGGCTAAAAGGAATGCCAGACCGGCCACAAAATCAATGGGCAGAGGCACAAAAGCAAGTTACAGCCCTCGTGGACATGAGAGCTATTCAAAAAGTGCCACAGCAGGAACAAGGACAAGGATTTTACTCCAGACTCTTCCTGGTCGCCAGAAAGGACAAAGCCTGGAGACCCATACTAGACCGGTCTACTCTAAATACTTACCTGGATGTTCCGAAATTCAAAATGTTGACACTACAGCAGCTCCTTCCCATGTTGGGCAAGAAAGCTTGGCTTGTTACTTTGGACCTCAGAGGCATACCTGCATGTCCCTATCAGACAAAATTGCAGAAGATACCTCAGATTCATAGCTGGTTCAATGCACTACCAATACTCTGCACTGCCCTTTGGCTTATCTTCTCTGCCCAGGGTCTTCACAAAGTGCCTGGCACAAGTAATTGCATTTTGCAGACAAAAAGGAATTCAAATATATCCATACCTGGACAACTGCCTGATTCAAGCAGAGAGCAAGGACATTCTTCGAAAGCATCTGGCATTTGTAAAAAGATTGCTTATTTGCCTAGGGTACACGGTAAATGAAAAGAAGTCAAAACTAGTGCCCTCACAAGAGATAATATTCCTGGGTGCCAGCTTAAATACAACGGCCCAGATGGCTTATCTTACACCAGACAGACGAGGACAACTGACTCAGTATTTTCAATTGATGGCAACAAAGTCCCATCTCCCTGCAAGAAAAATTCCGCAGGCCTTGGGATTCATGGCATCCTGCATACTACTAATTCCATATGCCAGACTGCATATGAGGAAACTACAATGGTACCTAAAAAGTGTTTGGACTCCACATTCTCACAGCTTGGAAACAGTAATACCACTAATTTCCTGCCTACAGCAGAAGTTTCGATGGTGGGCACAGGCATGTCACCTCAGCAAGGGTCAGCCTTTCACTCTTCCCACAGCCAGGCAGACTTTAACAATAGATGCTTCGGATTATGCTTGGGGAGCACACATGGCAGGAAAATGTATTCAGGGCAAATGGACCACAGACAAAATACATCTTCACTTCAATCAAAAAGAGATGATGGCTGTACAAAATGCCCTAACAGCATTCAAGGACCTTCTGCATCCAGGACAATTATTATTAAAGACAGACAACACCACAGTAATGTGGTACATAAACAAGCAAGGGGGCACGCATTCTTACCCCCTATGCAGACAAGCCATGACCTTGTGGAACACAGCTCTAACTTATCAATTTCATCTGCAAGCACAATTCCTGCCAGGAAAGAAAAATACTCTGGCAGACGACTTAAGCAGAAACATCATGGATCCTCACGAGTGGAAATTAAATCCACAAGTCTTCAGCATGATAATGCAAAAATGGGGGTGCCACGACATAGATCTTTTTGCCTCCCCACTGAATTGCCAACTACAAATATTCTGCACAAGGACTTATCACACACAAGAATGGAAAGTGGATGCTCTTTCGTTCAGCTGGAAAAGCCTAAAAGTTTATGCCTTCCCACCTCTGCCTCTCCTTTCAAAGGTACTCCTAAAAGCCAGACAAGAAAAACCACAGATGATTCTGATTGCTCCAGACTGGCCACGCCAGCATTGGCACCTAATCTTAAAGAACTTGGCTCAAAGCCCAACTTGGATTTTGCCTCAGATTCCACACCTACTGACTCAGCAAAACAATCAGATCATGCACAGTCAGCTCAAAACCTTAAACCTGGCTGCATGGCAGATTCATTAGCCAAACAGACAACACCTCTCTCTAAAGCTGTTATGGATGTCATTTTGGAGACCAGAAGGCCTAGCACCAGGAAATCGTATTCAGAAAAGTGGAAGAGATTCTGTGCCTGGAACCAGGCTCAAAGCCTTGACCCTCTTGTCCCTAACATTCCTCAGATACTACAATATTTAACTGAGATGCTGGACAAAGGACTATCCTTCTCATCCATTAAGATCCACGCCTCTGCCATCTCGGCTCATTACAACACAGATCCTCCTATTTTCTCTCATCCATTGCTAAAGCAGTACTTCAGAGGGGCTAAAAACATAAGACCGCCCCAGAGAGCACCAACACCTACTTGGGACCTCAATTTTGTCTTGGAAAAGCTCACTTTACCTCCTTTTGAGCCAGCCAATTCAGCAGAATTAAAATATGTATCATGGAAAACTGCTCTGCTCCTGGCAATAACCTCAGCACGAAGAGTCTCAGAACTACAGGCACTAATGGCAGTGGAACCTTTCATCATTTTTCACCAAGACAGGGTTTCTTTAAGAACAAACCCTTCTTTTATTCCTAAGGTGGTCTCCAGTGTGGCTCTTAACCAAACTATTCACTTGGCAACTTTTTATCCAAATCCCCAGAATAAAGGGGAGAGACTTCTACACTCCTTGGACATGCACGGGCAGTTAAACTTCTACTTGGACAAAACAAAAGCTTTCAGAAAATCTGAACAATTGTTTGTATCATATGCTGCAGGATCACAGGGAAAGGCTATTTTAAAGCAGACCATTTCAAAGTGGATAGGACACTACATCCAGTTTTGCTACACACAGCATGGGAAACCTGTACCATCTAACATTAGGCCACATTCCACCAGGGCACCTGCCACATCTACTGCCTACCTTAGAGGAGTACCTACCAAAGACATTTTGGAAGCTGCAACTTGGAGTTCAGTGCACACCTTTACCAAGCATTACCACTGCTTCTTTATTCTAGATCAAGAGCTGGCTTTGCCACTGCAGTGCTGCAGGGCCTCATAGCCACACCAAATCCTCTATATTACCAGCCACCCTGACTCAGCTTTGGGATTCAACCCAAGTGTAATGACTGCAGCAGTGAAACATGATGAACATAGTACAGTTTTGTACCTACCATAAATGTAGATGTTAGAGTGTCTTCACTGCTGCAGGCCTGGTTACCCACCCGCCATCCCCTCTTTCTTAGCAGGGTCTTATCTATACCTTTCTACACTCTACTACCTATGTGGTGTATTTGCTGGTTATTATCTATACCTTTCTACACTCTACTACCTATGTGGTGTATTTGCTGGTTATTGAAGGTTTTGTTTTTACCTTATTGCATGTTTTGTAGGCAATATGTATTGCCTATTTTTTTGGGTCACCTGACATCTGGGGCAAGAAAAACTGAAGAAAATGGCATTGGCTGCTGCTTATATACCCCCGACGCACTGACTTCAGGGAGGAGGCGATAGCAACCGACGCCGAACCAAGACTTTGGAACTCTGGCCGACTGCGGGACCGCCTGACGACAGGATAACCCAAGTGTAATGACTGCAGCAGTGAAGACACTCCCCACCATGCCCCAGGATTCCCACTCCTCATTTCTTAATACACTGGAAAATATTAGGGTACAACCTAACACCCGACTAATGGGCCATTTCAACTACCCTATCATTAACTGGGAAAACTACTCATGTACCAACTCTTGTGCTCTACGTTTTCTGGAATTTATAAATTCCAATGCCATGGATCAACTTATCCACACCCCCACCAGGGGCAGCAGTATCCTAGACTTGGTTATTACCAACATGGGCAACCGGTGCGCCACACCACAGGTCAATTCCTTGTTGGTCAGATCCGACCACAAGCTAATCACCCTAGACATCCACATCCCTCCCCCACTCCCCATTAGGGAAACCACAGTAAAAAATTTCTCCAAAGCCAATTTCACGCTTCTTAAGACAGAAGTGGCAAACTTCACGACACCCATGCTGACGGACAATAGAGGTATGACTGCTGAATCCTACACAAATGCATTTTATAAGCACTTACACGAGTGCATCGATCGTGCAATCCCTAACAGAACCAAGATGCTATCCTCCAAAAAAAGGAAGCCAATCTGGTGGTCCCCTGCCATAAACAAACTCTACAACAGAAGAAAGAAACTGTTGCAAAAAAAGAGTAAAATCCCATGATTGGAGATGCTCCCTGGTCAGCCTCAGTAAGAAGCTGAGATCCCTCATAAAATCCTCCAAAGCTAGTTATGAAAACAAAATCGCCACTGACTCTATAGAATGCTTTGTGGTTGTCGTTAGCTATGTCAAGAATCTCAATGGAAACACTCAGATCTGCTCTGAGTTACAGCACAATGGCACTAAATATACAGAACCAACTGATATTGCCAACATCCTGGCAGATAGGTTCAGTGCTAACTTTACCCCCCTGTCATCCCCTAAAGGGCCCATCTCTATACCAGAAGAATGCAAATTTCCTGTAATCACGGCTGCACAGCTAAAAAAACACACACTATCCAAAGCCAGGAACACAGCATCCATGGGGCCTGACGACATCCCAGGCTGTGTTCTACATGAACTACAGAACGAACTGGCACCCCACCTAAGTACCATGTTCAGTCATAGCCTCACCTCAGGCTATGTGCCCACTGAATGGCGCACAACGTCAGTTATCCCACTCTACAAAGGGGGAGCCACCACAGACCCCGGAAACTACCTCCCCATTAGCCGAACGAGCCTGGGTCTGCAAGGCTATGGAATGTATCATCATGGAACTTATAAACATTGACATTGGTAATCTCCAAACTCAGGACCCCACCCAGTTCAGGTTTGTACAAGGCAGATCATGTCTCCTAAACCTGATAGACTTCTTTGAAGCAGTTACCAAAGCCGTAGATGAGGGTGAGGTGGTTCACACAGCCTATCTAGATCTCGCCAAGGATTTCAACACCATCCCTCACTCTGGAATTATAGATAAACTCACTAAACTAGGTATAAATCCCTATGTCACAAGATGGGTTGCCAACTGGCTCACTGACAGAACTCACACTGTGAAAGTAGCAGACTCCAAATCCAACTTCAGACTTGTGACAAGTGGAGTACCACAGGATTCAGTCCTGGGTCCTCTACACAGAAGGTCTTTGGCTAATGAAGTTCGCAGATGACTGCAAACTAGGAGCCATAATCAAAACTCTAAAAGATGTGGGCATCCTACAAAAGGGCCTAGCTGAGACAGATGCCTGGTGTCAAAGCCATGGCCTCAAGCTCAATGCCAAAAAGTGCATTGTCATCCCTTTTGGTAAAAACTCAGTACCCATGAACTACCACATAGGTGGTAGTCTACTTAACACCGAAAATGTGATGAGACCTTGGGACACAGGTGGACAGTAGTCTCTCCTTTGATAATCACATCACCACAGTAGTCAGGAAATCCTTGTACATGGCACACCTCATCACAAAAGGTTTCTCATCCAGGAAAAAAGAGGTCATTGTTCCCCTCTACTCATCACTCATTAGACCCATTATAGAGTACAGTGCCCCTTTTGGTATGTACCTCATAAGACATCTACAACAACTGGAAAGGCCACAGAAATACCTCACAAAGAAGATTACCGGCCTCAAAGAGATGCCCTATGCAGACCGTCTCAAAAAACTGCAGCTTTATTCCGTTGCATATCGCCTACTCAGAGGTGATCTCTGCCTAACACACAAAGCTATGTCAAACCCAGAGCTTTTAGATATGCTCCACTTAAAGAAATCCCAATCCCTATGAGCTACACGCTCTAGGGACCTAAACCTCGTCACCACAATAAACAGAACATGCTGGAGGGATAGATTCCTGTCCCAGAGACTTCTCATACTCTGGAACAAACTACCTGTCTATATCAAACAAAGCTCCTCATTAGCACTCCAAGAAAAATCTTGATGATTGGATGGGAGATAGGAAATTCACCCCAGGGATCACTTCTGTGGCTCTGCTCGACAGAGGCACAGGAAAATAATTTTCTTGGGTAGCGAAAGCCAGGGTACATTTGGCTAGGCTTATATAGGCCCTAAGTCCAATAGCCTAGTACCTACCTATGAACCTGTATGTTAACCTTTGAGAGTACTCTTATCTGTTTGGTGACTGTGTGACCACTCCTGAAAGCCTTACTGCCTTGGTTAAACTACCATTTGTATTAATATTAATTTTTCACTCTGTATAATTGGTAACTTTATAAGAGCCTGAGAATAGCTGGCTTAGGAGTGTCTGGTGGCAGTAAACTACCTTATAGTGTGGGCAGAAGGGGGCACAGCTAGTAAACCTGTGCAGCCTTTCCCAATTGTGGTGTGTGCGTCTGTGTGTGCAAATCAAATTTCAGTGCATGTGTGTATGTGTGTCAGCTGCTTGGAGCAGTGGCAAGAAGCACTGGTTTCACAGAGAGAGTGGTGGAGGACTTGGCTTGGACACTCGGCTGAGGACTTAACTCTGCAGCTGTGCCAGTGGGAAGCATTACTGGGGACCTGAGGAGAGAGAGAGAAACCCAGACCCCGGGATAAGTGTGTTCCCTGTGTGCTTTTAAGGGAAGTTGCGCTTTGCAGAGAGCTGCATCTGGAAATACTGGGTGCATCACTTTTTCTCCCAGATGAACGTGCCTCTCCAGTGTCTGGTGAGGATTCAGGCTCCTTGCTTACTGGCCTAGAGAGGAGACGTCGCAGCATTTACCAAGTAATATTTGCTAGGTGTTAATAAGTACAGATAGCTTGCACAACACTGTCCCAGCAGCAGTATTACTCTGAAGGTGTCTCCAAAGCATAACAGATCTAAAAAAGTTGAGACTGCTGATTAGCACACTGTACTAAATGCCAGCAAATGTGGGGTTAAAACCAGCAGCAGTATTACTTTAATGCTGTTATGTCTGAAGGTGTCTCCAAAGCATAACGGATCTGAAAAAGTTGAAACTGTTGATTAGCACACTGTACTAAATGGCAGCAAATGTGGGGTTAAAACTTCTTGTGTAACTATAGTTTATTTTGTAATTTAGTGAATGTTGTTTATTTAAAAATTACTGCTCAAAATGCACAGAATTTAAAGTTGTAATTGAATTACAGTATCCTGTAATAAAACTTGGCTTGTACAAAAAGATGTACATAAGATATTTTAATGCAGGCAAAACATCAGAGGAACTATGTACTTACTCTTGTAAATTACTGTTGGGTCTGATACCTTTATCATTTTGTACAAGATGTTTAACAAAGACAGTGGAGGTCTACATTAAGATCTCGAAGGATGCCAAAGAATATAAAGCAAGAAATGAGGCGACATGTTATATAGTGACTACTGCTGAGCCGTGTTAAGATTAAAGGATGTGTGTTAACTGATAGACATGACTTTTGGACATATTTTGATTGATGCAGATTGGCTTTTTTTGGGCTTGTATTTGTGAATGGCCATCACAGAATGTTCCATTTCTTTTCATTCGCCTCTAAATAAGTGAACCGTTTGTGTCTGACGTTCTTCTAAGATTTCCTGTTTAGCTTGTCTATTTTATCTGTTGCATTACAGAGTATCAGGAAATCGGAATGTGATTGAGAGGCTGAATAGTCTTAAATAGGATGTGGCAGATGTTCTTCGTTTATCACTGTTGCAGTCATCACATTTGGGTTATCTGCTTGCAGTAGCTCTCAGTCAGCCTGATTATCAAAGACTTAGCCCTGCGTCGGTTGCTGTCTCACTTCTGTGATGTCAGGTAGTCAGGGGTATAAAGCATGCAGCCGACGCCATTACATCAGTCTTTCTTGCCTTGCGGTGCCCGAAGCAGGTGCCCGAAGCAGAAGCAGTTTGCAAGTGCCGGTCGGACGACTTCTGAAATTTTTGTTTTAGAGTTTCAAAACCGAAGTCTTCAACTAAAGCTAAATACCCTGTTGGGTAAACTTTTTCTTGCTCTAAACCGATGTCAGTAAAAGTCAATAATTGTATTTCTTGTGGAAAGCAAATACCTCACAAAGATTTTCATTCATACTGTATTCCTTGCCTAGGCCCTGACCATGACGTGCCTAATGTAAGCAACAAACTATTCATCGTCTGTATATTTATGCTTCTAAATATTTTGCTACTCTGTTCAATTATCCAGAAATGTCTTCAGTAAGCCGTCCGACTACCGACATCCCGAAAAAACACAAAGATAAAGACAGAGACAGGCCGCCTAGTTCCAAAGCTACCACCGACGCTTCTCCTAAGCCAGTCGCCTGTTTGCTGGTATTCATTGAGGTGCTTTTGCAGCCCCTGATACCCGCTACTTCAGATTCGCAGGCCTCTACTGAGACCCATTCGGAGTCCGGTATGCCGTGAGATGCTTCAGCTGGGAACCTGCAGATATCTCTACCTTGGATGGGTCCAGAGCCGCTGTGCAGGCACCGGCTTCTGAGGGTGTATTCAGGCCTACTGACTTGCATATTAAACTGACGCTATCTTCTTCTTCTTCAAGGTCTAAAACTCGAACTGTGCCTAGAAAACTGACACCCAGACTGCATGGTCAGGCCTCTATGCCTAAAAAACAGATAAGAATGGTTGAAGACCTTATTACTTTAATCAGGGGAAGCCAACCTTCCCTGTGCGTGACCTAGGACTGAATTTGCTTATGATACGTCTGACCATTATTCTGAAATGTCTGTTTCCTCGGAGGACCAGGATTTATCCTTGTCTACCTATGAGGATTCTGATGCAGAGGACTCTTCTCTCTGCTTCCCCCCCAGAGAATTTTTCTTTTGGTGAAACCTTGCATACGCTTAGGGAACACTTTCGCTTGGAAAGCCAGGATTACTCCAATTCTAAAAAGAGGCTTAGGGATTTCTTACTCCTGCCCCAGCACAGGCCTTTAGCTATCCCTCCTGTACTAGACATTGTTAATGATGCCTTTTTCTGAATCTAGCTTGGCCCCTGACTCTTTATCTCCTTCTCCCAGAAAACCTGATGGATATTACAGGGTTCCTGACTCTCTCAAGTTCCTTTTTAAAAATCCTACTGCGGATCCTGAGACCATTTTACAGGGACCCAAGGGCATCAAGGCTACTACTGCCAAAAATCCTATCCCCTCTGATAGAGACTGCAGGAGAGATGGGGTAAGAAAGTATACACTTCTGCAACATTGGCCATTAGGGCCTTAAAGTGTCAGTTTCATATGTTAAAGTATCAGCAGCACATCATTGGATTACTTAAACAGAAACTGATGTTGATTCCTGACTGTGCTGAAAATAAGGATTTACAGGATTTAATGCATTCTGCTGAACAGGTTAGAAAGCATACTTTGCAATGTGGTTTTGATTCACTAGAGGCATCTTGCAGGGCTGCTGTTATTGGGTCTGGCTGGCAATACTGTATTTAAAAGAAGCCTACCTGCACATCCCAATCAGGGAATCTTGCAGAAGATACCTACGCTTTAAAGCATGCTACATGCACTATCAGATGTTCTTCGTGTTTCATTGTTGCAGTCTTCACATTTGGGTTATCTGCTTGCAGTAGCCCTCAGTCGGCCTGATTAACAAAGTCTTGGGTCCTGCGTCGGTTGTTGTCTCATCTTCCATGACGTCAGGCAGTCAGGGGTATAAAGCATGCAGCCAACGCCATTTTATCTGTCTTTCTTGCTGTGCGGTGCCTGAAGCAGAAGCAGTTCGCAAGTGCCGGTCGGCCTACTCCTTAAATTTTTATTTTTGAGTTTCAGAACTGAAGTCGTCAACTAAAGCTAAATACCCCGTTGGGGAAACTTTCTCGTGCTCTTTCCGATGTCAGTAAAAGTCAATAATTGTATTTCTTGTGGAAAGCAAATACCTCATTAAGATTTTCATTTGTACTGTATTCCTCGACGTACCTTGCTGTCGTTTTTTTGCCTTATTTAAACAACGAACTATTCATCGTTGGTATATTTACACTTCAAAAAAAACAAATAAGAAGGGCTGAAGACCTTACTATTTTAATCCGGTGAAGTCAGCCTTCCCCCTTTGAGACCTAGGACTGAATTTGGCTATGATTTGTCTGATCAGGATTCTGAATTTTCTGTTTCTTCTGATGACCAGAATTTACCTTTATCTGCCTATGAGGATTCTGATGCAGAGGACTCAATTCCCTCTGCTTCTTCTCCAGAGGATTTCTCTTTTGGTGAAATCTTGCATACTCTTAGGGAGCATTTCTGCTTGGAAAGCCAGGATTACACTGATACTAAAAAGAGGCTTAGGGTTTTCTTACTCCTGTCCCAGCACAGGCCTTTAGCTATCCCACTGTAATGGACATTGTTGATGATGCCTTTTTGGAATCTGGCTTGGCCCCTGACTCCTTACCTCCTGCTCCCAGAAAACCAGATAGATATTACAGAGTTCCTGACTCTCAAGTTCCTTTTTAAAAATCTTACTGCAGATCCTGAGACCATTTCACAGGGACCCAAGGGCATAAAGTCTGCAACTGCCAAAAATCGTACCCCCTCTGATAGAGATTCCAGGGGGGCTGGATAGATGGGGTAAGGAGGTATACACTTCTGCAGCCTTGGCCATTAAGGCCTTAAATTGCCACTTTCATATGTTAAAGTATCAGCAGCACATTATTGGATTGCTTATATAGAAAATGATGTTGATTCCTGACTGTACTGAAATTAAGGATTTAATGCATTCTGCTGAACAAGTTGGAAAACCTACTTTTGCAATGTGGTTTTGATTCACTAGAGGCATCTTGCAGGGCTGATTGCCAGATTGCGTTAAAGCTAAACTGTTGGATGCTCCTTTAAACCAGTACCGCCTGTCTGGCAACAAAGCAGAAGAAGTGCTTAAAATGATGGAGGAAAAGGCTAAATCTATGCAAACTGTTAAAGATTTTCCTGCAAGTGCAGCCTCCAAGATTTAGTAGGCATTGGCCCTCTAAAAATTGGTCCTTTCCTGCCTCTTGGGACTTCTCAGTTCAGACCCAGCAGAACATCCAAAGCAGCAGGGAGTAGTAAGACCCCCCCCCCCCTTATGGTAAACTGTCTCAATGATTTAACTTTAAAACTTCCAAGTCCTTCTTTACTGTCTGCTCCTTTAAGGGGAAAGATTGCTCTGCAGGCAAAAAACTGGGAACTCATTACCCAGGACAAATGGGTTTTAAATATAGTTTCCCAGGGATACAGATTCCACTTCCACATTTTATCAACCCCAAATGGTTGGCCACTTATACCCCTAAATCATTGGGCAGAGGCTCAAAAGCAAGTTCTCTCTCAAGTGTAAGGGCTATTCAAACTGTCACAGAAAAGGAAAGGGGACAATGTTTCTACTCAAGACTTTTTCTGGTGCCCAGAAAAGACAACTCCTGGCGTTCTATCCTGGATCTCTCTATCCTAAACACTCTTTTGGTGATCCCAAAATTCAGGATGCTAACTCCTCACCAGTTGCTTCCTATGCTAGGCAAGGATGCCTTGTTGGCAACACTGGATTTAAAGGAAGCCTACCTGCACTTCCCAATCAGGGAATCTTGCAGAATATACCTACACTTCAAAGCAGGCTTCATGCACTATCGGTTCTCTGCATTGCCCTTTGGCTTATCTACTGCGCCCAGGGTATTCACAAAGTGCCTAGCTCCAGTCAATGCATTTTGCAGGCAAAGAAATATTCAAATATACCCATGCCTGGATGATTGTCTAATTCATGCAGAAAGCCAGGGCATACTATTGACTCATCTGGCGTTTGCACAAAAAGTGCTAACTTCTGTGGGGTACACCATAAATGAAAATAAATCGCATTTGGTACCCTGTCAACAAATTGTATTCCTGGGAGCAAGCTTGAACACAACTTCCCAGATGGCTTCCCTCATGCCAGAGAAACAAGTTCATTTGGCAGCTTACTTCAAACTTATGTGACAGTGACTTTATTGTTCGTTTTCATTTAGTCCCAGATGGCTTTCCCCATGCCAGAGAAACAAGTTCATTTGGCAGCTTACTTCAAACTTGTGACAGTGACTTTATTGTTCGTTTTCATTTAGTCCCCTGTGATCTCAGTTTGGATTCAGTTGTTTCAAGTTGGTTTATCAGGGAGTGTTGTTGTACTTCAAACTTATGGCCACAAAGACCCTGCTATCTGCAGGACAAATATTGCAAGCCTCAGTGTTCATGGCCTCCTGCATTCTTCTAATTCCATATGCAAGACTGCATATGAGGAAACTACAATGGTATCTAAAAAGCCTATGGTGTCAACATTCTCTGGATCTAGAATCAATGATTCATATCATACCTTGTCTACAGATAGAGTTCCTTGGGTGGGCAGAGGCCTGCCACCACAAGGGACTGCCATTCACTCTACCCCTTGCCTCCTAAACCCTAACAACAGACACAGCAGACTATGCATGGGGGCTCACTTGGCAGGGCAGTGCATTCAAGGCAAATGGAACCCAATTCAAATGCACTTACATATCAATCAAAAAGAAATGTTAGCTGTACAGAATGCTCTGACAGCCTTCAAGAACCACATTCTTCCAGGACAATTAATGGTAAGGACGGACAACACCACTGTTATGTGGTACATAAACAAGCAGGGGGTACCCATTCTTACCCCCTCTGCAGACTAGCTATGGCTCTGTAGAGCACAGCCGTGAGCTGCCAAATGCATCTACAGGCTCAATTCCTGCCAGGAAAACTAAATACACGGGCAGACGAACTCAGTAGAAATCTCATAGACCCACACGAGTGGAAACTGGAACCAAAGGTATTCAACATGTTGATAAACAAATAGGGGAGCCCAGATATAGACCTGTTGGCCTCCCCCCAGAACTTCCAATTGGACAAATTCTGCACAAGGACTCCCCACAAACAAGCTTGGAAAGTGGATGCTCTGTCCTTCAGCTGAAAAAAATGTATCAGTTTATGGCTTTCCTCCTCTGCCTCTCCTCTCCAAAGTACTACTAAAGATCAAACAGGACAAACCAATGATGATACTGATTGCACCAGATTGGCCACGCCAACACTGGTACCCCCTCTTGCGCAGTTTGGCACTGCTGGCTCCATGGCACCTGCCTCAGACCCCTACCTCTGCTGTCACAGCAGGAGAGCCAGATTCTGCACCCTCAGCGTCAAACCCTGACAGCCTGGCTAATTTCCTAATCTCTCCATTACCATCTCTCAGCAAACAAGTGTTGGATGTCATTTTGGAGGCAAGGAGGCCTAGTACTAGAAAATCTTATGCTGAAAAATAGAAAAGATTCTGTGCCTGGATCCAAATCCCTCCTTCATGCCCAAAGTGGTGTCCAGTGTGGCTCTTAATCAGTCCATTCATTTGCCAACCTTCTTTCCTAAAGCACAGAACAAAGGGGAAAGGATACTGCACTTCTTAGATGTGCACAGAACAAAGGGGAAAGGATACTGCACTTCTTAGATGTGCACAGACAAGTTAGATTTTACTTGGACAGGACTAAACCTCAAAGGAAATCTGAACAACTGCTGGTGTCATTTGCTGCGGGGGCATAGGGGAAGGCTATTTCAAAGCAAACCATTTCTAAATAGATAGGCCATTGCATTCATTTCTGCTATAAGCACCATGGAAAACCTATCCCACAGGGGATTAGACCCCATTCAACCAGGGCTATATCTACCTGTACAGCCTCTCAGAGGTGTACCTACCAGGAACATCCTAGTAGCTGCTACCTGGAGTTCTGTGCATACTTTCACCAAGCATTACCATTTACCAGATGTTCATCGTGCATACAGCTGCAGTCATAACAGATGGGTTATCCTGCCGTCAGGCGTGTCCTTGGTCGGCCGAATTCCAAAGTCTAGGTCCGGCGTCGGATGTCGTCGCTTGTTCCCTGACGTCAGTGCGGCAGGGGTATAAAAGAACCAGCCGACGCCATTTTCTTCAGTCTTTCTTGCCGCGCGGTGCCCGAAGCAGAAGCAGTTCGCAAGTGCTGGTCGACCAGCTCCTGAGATTACGAATATTTTTCAACCGAAGTCTTCTTGAAAGCTAAGTACCTCGTTGGGGAAACTTTTCTTGCCTCAGACCGATGTCAGACAAAGTTAATAATTGCATTTCATGTGGGAAGCAAATACCGCATAAGGATTTCCATTCCTTCTGCATTCCTTGCTTAGGCCCAGACCACGACGTCTTGGCCTGTCGTTTTTGTACTAGCTTTAACAAACTCACTATAAAGCGTCGGGCGGAGTTCGCCCAACACTATTTTGGCAAAACATTTAATTACATTATGTCGTCAGATACTCCGACTCCAGTTTTGAGTAAAAGACGCAAAGATAAGGACCGACATACGAGGTCCGCGACTTCTACCGACACCACGCTGAAGCCGACTACAGGTGCTCCGGTTCTCAGCGAGGCGTCTACGCAGCCCCTGACTACCGATGACACTTCCTTAGCGGTGTCTTCTGTGCCCGAGGTCGCAGGCTCCTCGGCCCACACCCCGATTACAGATACCGACGCCATTGTTGGCGGGGAAACTCAGAGTTCAGACAGGCCTGCCACCTCTCAAGGTGTCTTCAGGCCTTCTTCTTTTTCCATTAAGGCTTACACTAAATCTAAAGCAGCCATGCATACTAAAAGACAAGCTCCACAGGGCCCCTCTCAAGGCCCCATGCCTAAAAAACAGATGCTCAAAATGGCTGAGGATTTGATTACTCTTATCAGGGGTTCTCAAACCCACTCGGACAAAAGGCCCAGAGTGGAGGATGAATACCCTTCCTCGGACCAGGCCTCCATTACTTCAGAACATTATGAAGACCAGGAACATTCATGCTCCCCTTTTGAAGATTCTGATGCAGAGGAGTCCATTCCCTCTGTCTCCCCCCCTGAGGACTATTCTTTTGGGGAAACCTTGCATACCTTGAGGGAACACTTCCACTGGGAAGGCCAAGATTACTCAGATTCCAAGAAAAGGCTCAGGGATTTTCTCTTGCTCCCTCAGCACAGGCCTCTGGCTATCCCTCCTGTCTTAGACATACTAGATGATGTGTATTCAGAGGCCAGCCTTAACCCAGATTCTTTACCACCTGCTCCAGTTAAGCCTGACGGGTATTACCAGGTTCCTGATTCACACCAATTCCTATACAAAAGCCATGCTGCTGACCCAGAAACTATTTCACAGGGTCCCAAGGGAATTAAGGCCTCTACTGCCAAAAATCCATTACCTTCAGAGAGAGATTCCAGAGCTTTAGAAAGGTGGGGGAAAAAGGTATACACCTCGGCCACTTTAACCATGAGGGCATTAAACTGTCAGTTCCATATGTTAAAGTATCAACAGTTTTTGTTATCTCAGTTGAAAAACAAAATGTCACAACCTGAACAACCAGACTTGAAGGAGTTGCAGGATTTGTTGCATAGTGCAGAACAATTAGGTAAACATACCTTGCAATGTCAAACAAAGCAAAAGGCTGCAGCACCAACAAATCCACTAAAAACAAGCAGCAAACAGGCAGGGAAACCAGTTGAATGCACCAACTCACAATAAGGAAAACGAACCCTTCAAATCAATGACCACGCTCCTGTAGAAAACAGTTTATTTTAACGTATCACAACTGTAGCAACGTTTTCATTGTTGAAAAACAACTTCTTCAGATAAAATCCTCTCTTCTCCACAAGGTCTTTATAGCAACCTACTAAATTGATTAATTACATAATTAATGCTTAAAGCAACCCATGCAAAATAAGAATTCCTTACAAAAATGCATCCCAAGCATTAAAATATTCACATAAATTCAGTAGCTCTTGATATATACATCAAATATTGCACATATTTATACACATAAATCAATGCCTCATAAAGTCATATTTAAATATAAAGTAAACTAAACATCTCTTAAAATAAAAATGCCTAAATGTTGTATTACTGCATCAACATAATTCTAATACAAGAATCTGTATATTATGTTGTATGTTTTCAACCGATGGTGCTAAAAATAACAAAACACAATATTAAATAACTTTAAATATATATATATGATAACAAATGAACAAAGAATTATATTTAAAATCTTCATGTGTACTTTATAAACTCATTGTATATATGCAACACAAACATTAAAATCCTACTAAATACTGCTTATCTACCTCACAATTGTTCTGCTTTCAATTTCAAATAAGGGACAATAGAAATGGAATCATTCAGCCCGGGGGGCTTATTTGATTCCAAAAGAATCTGCCAACATGTTTCTTTATGAGACAATAATGTAGGCCAGTTGCCCCCCCCCCCCCCCCCCAGTGCACTGTACAACTGATTCCAGAACAAAAAACTTAAATGTTGCTCCTTCACAGACTATAGTGTGGCTATATAATGCATTGGTGTTAACTTTTCTTTGAATATCATAGACACTTTTTTGGGCTAGTAGGTTGGGAGGGTGGCCTAATGGTTAAGGTGTTTGCCTTACAAACACAAGGTACAGGGTTTGAATCTCACAGGGGATAACTGGCTAGGCTTAAAATGGCTCGCAAGGGCAGTTAGCCTAGTACTAGCCTATGAACCTATGAACCTATGTTCATATACACGCCTCTTTAGCTGCCTCTCCGTCTTGCCCACATAAAATGCCTGGCAAGAACGGCAGGCTGCTAGGTACACCAAACCCTTAGAATTGCAATTAAAAAAGTTGTTTGACCACAATCTCCTATTTCTACTTTCCAAGTATATACTTTCCTGATCCATAATATACTTGCATTGTGTACAACACCCACAGCGAGACGTCCCTTTCCTCTGCATGTTCGTACCCCTCAACCTTGAACTTTGTTCTAATGTCCTCTTTACGTTAAACCCTTTTCTATATACAGTTTTGCAGGCTAGATCTTTAAGATTAGTCAAATCAGTGAATTCCCTAAAATCCCGGAATTCTTTCTCAATAATATATCTAATCTGTCCTGCATGTTCACTGTATTGTGTAATAAACAACTGCTCAGGGCCCGATTTATCAAAAGATCCGTGGGATAGGTCACCTTGTAAAACCGTCTTGATCTTCCCTAAGATGGGGGCAAACCTACTGTTTCTAAGATGTTCTTCATCTCACATTGCTGCAGTCCTTACATATGGGTAGTCCGCTGTCCTCGGTCGGCCCGAATACCAAAGTATTAGGCTGACGTCGGTCAAGGCGCTTAAAACTGACATCAGAACGTCAGGGTACAAAAGCGCATGACCGACGTCATTTCCTCAGTCTTTTTTGCCGCATGGTCTGATGCAGAAGCAGCGTTGCGAGTGCCATTCGGCGTTCTGAAATTTTTCGAGTTCGGAGTTTCAGACCGAATCCAAGTTGGCTAAGTACCCCGTTGGGGATTATTTTGTTTTTTTCTTGCCTCAGTATTTTACCGGATGTCAGAAAAAGTGAATAACTGTATTTCTTGTGGGAAACAGATACCGCATAGGGATTATCATTCTTTGTGTATTCCTTGTTTGGGGCCTGAGCACGACGTTGCTGGGTGTCGCTTTTGTGCTAGGTTCAATAAGCGCACTATTAAGCGAAGGTTGGATTGTGCTAGGCTGGTCTTTGGGAAGCGGTGCAATTATAATATGCCGTCGGATTCTCCGGCGCCCGCTTCTGCGAAGAAGCGCAAAGACAAAGCAGTTAAACCCAGGCAAGATGAGTCGTCTGTTCCGGACGCCGGTTCTTTAGAGGCTGTAGTGGAACCGGTTGGTCCGACGGAGGCTTCTCTGGAGTCTCAGGGGGAGACTTTGATTTTGCAGGAGGTGGTCTCTCAGGAGGCAGGTCAGGCTGAAGGGGCTTCCCAAGTTACTGTACTCCCTCCCTTCCTAGGGTGGTTAGGCCTTCTCCTTCTGTTTCCAAGGCTTCTCCCAGAGGCAGGCCAGTTTCAGCTTCTGTTGGTGTCACTCCTAGTTCAGCAGGGTCTGTGCCTAAGAAGCACATGCTTAAAATGGCAGAAGATTTAATTACTCTGATTAGAGGTTCCATGCCCCCTCCTGATAAGAGGCCTAGGGTGGAGCCAGAGTTGGGAAGTTTTGAGCAGGCTTCGATATTTCAGAGTCTTCAGCTGAAGACTTGCAGGAGTATTCTCCTTATTCTGATTCTGATGCAGATGATTCCACTCCTTCTGCTTCTTCTCCAGAGGATTTTTCTTTTTCAGAGACACTTCATTCTATGAGGGAACATTTTAAGTGGGAAGGTCAGGACTTCTCTGATTCTAGGAAAAGGCTTAGGGAGTTTTTGCTGTTACCCCAGCATAGGCCCTTGGCTATACCCCCTGTTCTGGATGTTGTGGAAGATGTGTTTGCAGAGGCTTCACTTAATCCTGATTCACTGCCTCCTGCTCCTGTTAAACCGGATAGGTATTACAGGGTGCCTGAGGCTCATAAATATCTTTATAAGAGTCCCAGGGCGGACCCAGAAACTATTAGTCAGGGACCTAAGGGTGTCAAGGCCTCTGTTGTAAAAAATCCGGTTCCTCTAGATAAAGAAGCCAGAGCTTTGGATAGGATGGGGAAAGAAGGTCTATACATCCTCTACCTTAGCTATGAGGGCTTTGAATTGCCAGTTTCATATGTTGAAATATCAAAACTTTCTTCTTTCTCAATTGAAGTCTAAGGTGGATGCTCTGGCGGAAAGCATTGAGTGTAAAGAGTTGCAAGATTTGGTGCATGTCTCTGAACAAGTGGGTAAGCATTCTTTACAGTGTGGTTTTGATGCTGTGCAGGCCTCGTCTAGGGTGGCTGCCACTGGCTCAGTTCTTCGCAGGCACGCCTGGTTAAAGGATCAGAATTTATCTGACCATGTTAAGACAAGGATTTTGGATGCTCCTTTGCAGTCTGATGTGTTGTTTGGTTCACCTGTGGAGTCAGTCTTGAAGAAAATGGAAGACAAGGCTAAGTCTATGCAGGCTGTTAAAGATTTTTTGCAAGTTCAGCCTCCAAGTTTAGTAGGAATTGGCCTGCTAAGGGGTGGACGTATCCTTCTTATGATTCTCAGTCTAGGGGTAGATCTAGACGTGGTAGGGGCAGAGCTCAGAGTTCTTTCAGGCCTAGAACAGGGAGTTCACCTGCACAATCTTCGGGTGAAGGCAGGGGCCAGTCCTTTCGTAAACAGGCCCAATGACCTACTTTTTCAGCTGCCAGATCCTTCTTGCCTGGCAGCACCTTTGGGAGGAAGGTTAGCACTCTTCAAGGAAAATTGGATGTTGATTACCCAAGACAAATGGGTATTGGATATCATACACCAGGGTTACAAGTTTTATTTCCATACCTTGCCTCCTTTCAAAGGCATGCCGGACGTTCCTCCTCAGCAAAGATTAGAGGCTCACAAACAAATTTCTCTACTGCTTCAAATAGGGGCCATACAACCGGTCCCTCCGCCAGAAGTGGGCCTAGGATTTTATTCTCGCCTGTTTCTAGTACCAAAGAAAGGAAACACGTGGAGACCAATTTTGGATTTATCTATTCTCAACACATATCTGGACATTCCCAAGTTCAAAATGTTGACGTTACAACAGCTTTTACCTCTGCTGGGCAAAGATCACTGGATGGTGACTCTGGATCTCAAGGAAGCTTACCTTCATGTTCCTATCAGGCCCAGTTGCAAGAAGTATCTGCGTTTTCGGGCTGGGACTTCACATTATCAGTTCTCTGCATTGCCCTTTGGCTTATCTACTGCGCCCAGAGTGTTCACGAAGGTTCTGGCTCCAGTGGTAGCTTTCTTCAGGCTAAGAGGAATACAAATCTATCCTTATTTGGACGATTGCCTGATTCTGGCCCAAGAAAAGGACGAACTTCTTCATCATTTACAGTATGTGATGGCAGTGTTAAGATGCCTGGGGTATTCTGTGAACGAAATAAAGTCCAGTCTAGTACCCTCTCAGGACATGTGCTTTCTGTGTGTGAGACTGAATACAGCGTCCCAGATGGCCTTTTTGACCCCGGACAAACAAAAGAATCTTTCTCTTTACTTCCACCAGTTGTCTCATCAGTCCAAGCTGACTGCAAGGACAGTCCTTCAAGCCTTGGGGTTCATGGCATCTTGTATTCTGGTACTTCCCAATGCCAAACTGCATATGAGGAAGTTACAGTGGTATCTCAAGAATGTATGGACACAACACTGCCAAGATTTGGACACTGTCATTCAGATAATACCTTGCATTCAAAAGGAATTTTTGTGGTGGGCTCAGGAATGTCACCTAAACAAGGGACTCTCTGTGACCCGGCCAGAGGCGAGTCAGATTTTAACGACAGATGCCTCAGACAAAGCTTGGGGAGCTCATCTAAATGGAAAATGGGTACAAGACACGTGGCCTGCCAGACTTCAACATCTACATATCAACTTGAAGGAGATGTTAGCAGTCCAATTTGCATTGATGGCTTTCAAGGATTTACTTCTTCCAGGGCAGGTGTTGATTCAAACAGACAACACAACTGTCATGTGGTACATCAACAAGCAAGTGGGAACGATTCTTATCCTCTATGCAGACAAGCAATGATTTTGTGGGAGACTGCTCTCAGTTTACAGCTAAATCTTCAGGCAAGGTTTCTGCCAGGAGCACAGAACTCCTTAGCAGATGTGTTGAGCAGACAAATTATGGATCCCCACGAGTGGAAATTGGATCCTCATGTATTTCAGAGATTGACAGTGTTATGGGGAACTCCAGACATAGATCTGTTCGCTTCTCCACTAAATTACCAGCTGCCAAAGTTTTGCACAAAAGGTTTCATCCCACAGCTTGGAAAGTGGATGCTCTCTCATTCAATTGGAGCAATCTTCACGTGTATGCCTTTCCACCTCTGCCTCTCCTCCCAAAGGTACTGCTGAAGGTCAGACAGGACAAGCCAAACATGATTTTAATAGCTCCAGATTGGCCTCGACAGCACTGGTACCCATTACTGAGAAGTCTGGTACAAGAGCCTCCATGGCCTTTGCCTTCGATTCCTCACCTGCTGTCTCAGGAGAACAGTCATTTACTCAATGTCAAACTTCATTCTCTACATCTGACAGCCTGGCATATTCTGTTTTAAACCCTGGAGGGTCTCAGCTTCCACAACAAGTTTTGAATGTTATTTTGGAGGCCAGAAGGCCTAGTACAAGGAAAGTTTACGCAGATAAATGGAGGAGATTTTTATTTTGGAGTACAGCAAAGGACTTTGATGTTTCTAAACCTAATTTAAGTGTTGCGCTTCAATACCTTACTGAGTTATTGGACAAAGGTTTGTCTTTCTCCTCTATAAAGGTTCATGCTGCAGCAATTTCTGCTCACTATGACTGTGACCCACCATTATTTTCTCAGCCTTTGTTTAAGCAATTCCTTAGAGGGGCAAAGAATATAAGACCCCCACGTAGAGCTCCTACTCCTGCTTGGGATCTCAATTTTGTGTTGGAGAAACTCACTCTACAACCTTTTGAGCCTGCAGCATCGGCAGAGTTGAAATATTTATCATGGAAGACTGCTTTTTTGTTGGCCATTACCTCTGCGAGAAGGGTTTCTGAATTACAGGCCCTTATGGCAGTTGAGCCTTTCTTAATTTTCCACAAGGATAGGGTGTCTTTGCGTACTAACCCTTCTTTTATGCCTAAAGTGGTTTCTAGTGTGGCTTTAAACCAAACTATTCATTTGCCTACTTTTTATGCAAACCCCCAAAATAAAGGGGAAAGTATTTTGCACACTTTGGATATACACAGACAGTTGCGGTATTATTTGAGCAGAACTAAAGGGTTCAGGCAGTCTCAGCAGTTGTTTGTTTCTTTTGCTTTGGGTTCTCAGGGCAAACCTGTGTCAAAACAAACTATTTCTAAGTGGATTGGTTTTTGTATTGCTTTCTGTTATTCCCATCATGGTAAGGAGATTCCAGCTGGGATTAGGCCTCATTCCACTAGGGCTACTGCCACTTCTACAGCTTTTTTAAGGGGGGTGGCTACTAAAGATATTTTGGAAGCAGCTACTTGGAGTTCAGTGCATACTTTCTCTAAGCATTACCACCTTCCACTTTACTCTAAATCTAGGGCTGGATTTGCCACTGCAATTTTACAGGGCATTTTGGCAGCTCCCTTATGCTTTATAGTTTGGCCATCCTCCCTTACCTCTGCTTTGGGATTCTACCCATATGTAAGGACTGCAGCAATGTGAGATGAAGAACATAGTACAGTTTTGTACCTACCATAAATGTAGATGTTCAAAGATCCACATTGCTGCAGTCCAATTTACCCTCCCTCCTTCCCCTCTGTTGTTGAGGGTGGTGTTGTGCTTTGTGTTGTACATTTTGTAAATGTGGTTAGTGCACGGGTGGTTGGTTAGTTTTTGCTGGTTATTTTTGGATGTGGCCTTTCTTGTTAGGGCCTTCTGACATCTGGGGCAAGAAAAGACTGAGGAAATGACGTCGGTCATGCGCTTTTGTACCCTGACGTCCTGATGTCAGTTTTAAGCGCCTTGACCGACGTCAGCCTAATACTTTGGTATTCGGGCCGACCGAGGACAGCGGACTACCCATATGTAAGGACTGCAGCAATGTGGATCTTCGAACATCTACATTTATGGTAGGTACAAAACTGTACTTTTCCTGACTTCATCATATACAGAATTAATCAATCCTATAGGGTACCCTCTATCCAGAAAAAATGACCTTAATTTATCCCCCTCTATACCAAAATCATGGTCTTCTGATGTCATACGTGACACCCTTACAAATTGTCCCTTTAAAATAGATCTTTTTTGAAATTTTGGGTGTGAACTAGAGTAGTGTAGATATCCATTGTGAAGGAGCAACATTTAAGTTTTTTGTTCTGGAATCAGTTGTACAGTGCAACAGGGGGGCAACTGGCCTGCATTATTGTCTCATAAAGAAACATGTTGGCAGATTCTTTTGGAATCAAATAAGCCCCCCGGGCTGAATGATTCAATTTCTATTGTCCCTTATTTGAAATTGAAAGCAGAACAATTGTGAGGTAGATAAGCAGTATTTAGTAGGATTTTAATGTTTGTGTTGCATATATACAATGAGTTTATAAAGTACACATGAAGATTTTAAATATAATTCTTTGTTCATTTGTTATCATATATATATATATATTTAAAGTTATTTAATATTGTGTTTTGTTATTTTTAGCACCATCGGTTGAAAACATACAACATAATATACAGATTCTTGTATTAGAATTATGTTGATGCAGTAATACAACATTTAGGCATTTTTATTTTGAGATGTTTAGTTTATTTTATATTTAAATATGACTTTATGAGGCATTGATTTATGTGTATAAATATGTGCAATATTTGATGTATATAATATCAAGAGCTACTGAATTTATGTGAATATTTTAATGCTTGGGATGCATTTTTGTAAGGAATTCTTATTTTGCATGGGTTGCTTTAAGCATTAATTATGTAATTAATCAATTTAGTAGGTTGCTATAAAGACCTTGTGGAGAAGAGAGGATTTTATCTGAAGAAGTTGTTTTTCAACAACGAAAACGTTGCTACAGTTGTGATACGTTAAAATAAAATAAACTGTTTTCTACAGGAGCGTGGTCATTGATTTGAAGGGTTCGTTTTCCTTATTGTGAGTTGGTGCATTCAACTGGTTTCCCTGCCTGTTTGCTGCTTGTTTTTAGTGGATACCTTGCAATGTGGTTTTGATGCTTTAGAGGCCTCATGTAGAGCTGCTGTTACAGGGTCTTTCATATGTAGACATGCTTGGCTCAAAGAGCAAACCTTACCAGATCACGTCAAAGCTGAATTACTAGATGCACCTCTTCAAAAAGATGTATTGTTTGGTGTTAAAGCTGAGGAGGTATTAAAGAAAATGGGGCGAAAGGCAAGATCAATGTAGACAGTGAAAGATTTTCTACAGGTACAACCTCCAAGTTTCAGTAGAAACTGGCCTTCAAAAAATTGGTCCTTTCCAGCCACGGACAGACCTCAAAGAGGTAGATACACGCGCCCGAGGGGTAGAGGGCAATCTCAAGGATCATTTAGAGGCAGACAATGGCAAGCACCTACACCAAGGGGTGGAGAGGATAGATCACAGCCATTCAGAAAGCAGACACAATGACTTTCCCCTTTGCATGCCAAGCAATGCTCTAATGGCAGCACCTTTCACACCCTTCCAAAAATGAGAGGCATGCCAAACCTGCCACAAAATCAAAGGGCAGAGGCACAAAAACAAATTTCAGCTCTCATGGACATGAAAGCTATTCAAGAGGTACCTGCACAAGAACAGGGTCAAGGTTGTTATTCCAGACTATTCCTGGTACCAAGGAAGGACAAAGATTGGAGACCTATTTTGGACCTATCCATCCTAAACACATATTTACTCGTACCAAAATTCAAGATGCTAACATTACAGCAGCTTCTTCCCATGCTTTGCAAGGAGTCTTGACTGGTAAAATTGGACCTCAAGGAGGCATACCTGCATGTCCCTATCAGACAAGATTGCAGAAGATACCTCAGATTTCTTGCAGGTTCAACCCATTATCAATTCTCTGCATTGCTCTTTGGCTTATCTACTGCGCCCAGAGTGTTCACGAAATGCCTGGCATCAGTAATTGCCTTCTGCAGACTTCAAGGTATACAGATATACCCATATTTGGACGACTGCCTGATCCAAGCGGACAGCAAACACTTACTTCTGAAACATCTGGCGTTTGTAATAAAGTTGTTGAACTCTCCGGGATACACAGTCAACAAAAAGAAATCAAAACTAATACCCTCTCAAGTAATAATTTTCCTGGGTGCCAGATTGAAAACAAACACCCAGATGGCCTACCTCACGCCAGAGAAACAAGGGCAACTATCTCAATACTTCAGAAAACTGCCAACCTTCACCAGGCTGACTGCAAGGAAAATCCTGCAGGCTCTGGGATTCATGGCATCTTGCATCCTGCTAATCCCATGTGCAAAGCTGCATATGAGGAAACTTCAATGGTACCTAAAAAACTTATGGTCTCAACACAGCCACAGTTTGGAAACAATTATACCACTGATTCCACGTCTCCAAAAGGAATTTCTGTGGTGGGCTCAAGCATGCCAAAGAAACATAGGTCTCCCTTTCTGCCTGCCTCAAGCAAATCAAATCATCATAACAGACGCCTCGGACTACGCCTGGGGGGGCGCACATGACAGATCAGTGCATTCAGGGCAAATGGTCCCAAAAAGAAAAGCACCTACACATCAAGCAAAAGGAAATGCTAGCAGTAAAAAATGCTATTATGGCTTTCAAAGACCTACTGCATCCAGGCCAGCTATTGATAAGGACAGAACACCACAGTGATGTGGTAGATAAACAAACAGGGAGGAACCCATTCATATCCCCTGTGCAGGCTAGCCATGTCTCTTTGGAACATGACTCTGGAATTACAAATCCAACTTCAAGCACAATTCCTGCCAGGCAAGGAAAACACGCTGGCAGACAACCTAAGCAGAAATATGACAGATCCACACGAATGGAAGTTGCATCCTCAAGTTTTTGCAAAGATAATTCAAGCATGGGGAAGGCCAGATATAGATCTCTTTGCTACCCACAGAAATTACCAATTGACAAAATTCTGCTCAAGGACCTATCATCCACAGACCTGGAAAGTGGACGCACTTTCTTTCAGTTGGACGACATTGACAGTTTATGACTTTCCACCTCTTCCTCTGCTGCCCAAAGTTCTATTAAAAGCCAGAGCAGACAGACCAAAGATGATTCTCATTGCTCCAGACTGGCCAAGACAACACTGGTACCCTCTCCTGAGGAGCCTGACGCATTCCCCACCATGGATCCTGCCTCTAATGCCTCTTCTTTTAACCCAGCACAACTTTATAACTCTTCACAGTCAGCTGAAAACACTCAATCTAGCCGCATGGAGGATTCCTTAAATTCACAACAGACCCACCTCTCCAAGGAGGTGCAGGATGTCATTTTGGAGGCCAGAAGGCCTTCTACTAGAAAAGCCTACTCCGCAAAATGGAAACTGTTTTGTGCCTGGAATCAGAAAAAGGGACAGAATCCAGGAATACTGAATTTACCTAAAATATTACAGTACCTAGCTGAGATGCTAAGCAGTGGACTTTCATTCTCCTCCATCAAAATCCATGCCTCAGCCATTTCTGCTCAATACAACACTGATCCTCCTTTATTCTCTCATCCTCTCTTAAGGCAGTTCCTCAGAGGGGCTAAGAATATAAATCCCCCAAGGAAGCAACCAGTGCCTGCTTGAGACCTCAATTTCATTCTAGAAAAACTGACCCTGCCTCCATTTGAGCCAGCTGCTTCAACAGAACTGCAATTTTTGTCATGGAAAACAGCCTTCCTGCTGGCTATCACCTCAGCACGCAGGGTTTCGGAACTACAAGCCCTCATGGCTGTGCAGCCTTTCATCATTTTCCATCAGGACAGAGTATCCTTACGAACCAACCCTTCCTTTATGCCAAAGGTAGTATCCAGTGTAGCCTTGAATCAGGCTATCCACTTACCTACCTTTTACCCTAATCCACAAAACAAAGGGGAGAGACTACTACATTCCTTGGACATTCACAGACAGCTTTGTTATTACTTGGACAGGACAAAGCCATTCAGAAAATCAGAGCAACTCTTTGTGTCCTATGCTACAGGTGCTCAAGGGAAGGCTATTTCCAAACAGACAATCTCAAAATGGATAGCCCACTGCATACGCTTTTGTTATTCTTTTCATGGTAAAACTGTACCTACAAGCATCAAATCTCACTCCACAAGGGCCACAGCTACCTCTGCAGCTTTCTTCAGGGGGGTTCCTACCAAGGATATTTTGGAAGCAGCCACTTGGAGTTCTGTGCATACTTTCTCCAAGCACTACCACCTACCACTATACTCTAAATCTAGAGTGGGCTTTGCCACTGCAGTCTTGCAGGGCATCCTTGCTCCTCCTAGTTCCACTTAGTGCCTACCACCCCTTTTTTAGCTTTGGGATTCTATCCATCTGTTATGACTGCAGCTGTATGCACGATGAACATAGTACAGTTTTGTACCTACCATAAATGTAGATGTTAGAGTGCTAATACAGCTGCAGTCCAGGTTTCCCTCCCTCCTTCCCCTCTTGGGACAGGCCTGTTGGCTAACACCTCCTCATACAACCTGATTGGGGTATTCTTTTATGGTGTATTTGCTTCCAACTACTGTTTTTTGATTATATTGCATTGCATTATTACATAAATTCATGTTTTGCCTTCCTTCTGGGGACACCTGACATCTGGGGCAAGAAAAACTGAAGAAAATGGCGTCTGCTGGTTCTTTTATACCCCTGCCGCACTAACGTCAGGGAAGAAGCGACGACATCCGACGCCGGACCTAGACTTTGGAATTCGGCCGACCGAGGACCCGCCTGATGGCAGGATAACCCATCTGTTATGACTGCAGCTGTATTAGCACTCGAACATCTACATTTATGGTAGGTACAAAACTGTACTTTTTCTCTAAATCCAGAGCTGGCTTTGCCACTGCAGTCTTGCAGGGCCTTGTAGCTGATCCTAATGCTATCTAAATGCCTCCTCCCATCCTTAGCTTTGGGAATCTACCCAAATGCGATGACTGTAACAGTGAAACACGAAGAACATAGTACAGTTGTGTACACTTACCATAAATGTAGATGTTTGAGTGTATTCACTCTTGCAGTCCTGGTTACCCTCACTCCACCCCCCTGACTTCTTTTGGCTATATCTTTACTCTCCTTAAGCTTTTTGGTGTAGTTGCTTTTGTGTTGGAGGTGGAACCTTGTGTGTGTGTGTGTGTGTGTGTGTGTGTGTGTGTGTGTGTGTGTGTATATGTATATAATTTTATATATATATATATATATATATATATATATATATATATATATATATATATATGTAATTGCTTCCCATTATGAGGGGCACCTGACATCTGGGGCAAGAAAACCTGATGTAATGGCGTTGGCTGTATGCTTTCTACCCCTGACTACCTGACGTCACAGAAGATGAGGCAGCAACCAACGCAGGACCCAAGACTTTGATAATCAGCCCGACTGAGGGCTACTGCAAGCAGATAACTTAAATGTGATGACTGCAACAGTGAATACACTCGAACATCTACATTTATGGTAAGTGTACACAACTGTACTTTTCTCTTTGTGTACCAGTGGCTTCTTTGTTTTAGAACTACAGTAGTAAGTATACGAGATCCAATGTTGTCCATTTTCATCTGGTTTAACTGTTGGGACTCGGATCTGACTTGGATCCAGTCTCGCTACCTTTAAAGCTTTGGATCCAGGGCTCTGACTCCTCCCCTAGCCATAATCTTCCTTCCTTCATCAAATTATCTCAGATTTTGTTTGCCACTTGAACCAAATGGTCACAAAAGCCCTGATATTCTTTTTAGGATAAGTCTTTTCCAAAATGTTTTAATTAATCTTAATTTCTTAATTTCTTTTAGCTTTAGCTGGTGCTTTTGCACCTTTGCTTCCCTACCCATTGTCCTTTTGGCATATTTAGATAAATGTTTAGATTATATATAGTTAATAGTTAAATATTTAGATTACATAGTTATATATTTACTTATTTACACAGCATTAGATTGTTGCTAGTTTTAGAATTTAAATTTCTCTGTAGAGTTAGCAATAAGTTTTTTTCCTCTTTTTTTCAAAATGTAAATATTAGTGCATCATGAATGTGCGTGTACTTTACCCTCCTGGTATAGCTGATGAAAGGTTTAAAAAATGCTCACAATGTGACCCCAAAATTGCTCCACAAGACCCCCCCCCCCCACACCCTTAATGCCTACTGCTTGGGAATGGCACATTTTGTACACCGACTACTGTGATTCTTTTGCCATAAAGCCTTTCAAAGTAGAAGGGACAATTTAATTTTAGAGTATCATCTGATATCATTTTCATTTGTTTCTCAATGAATGGGTTTGGATCTGACTGTGCCACTTTTTTGCAGTTTAGGATTTGACTCTTGAGCTCCTCCCTTTACCCACAATGCCCCTGATCACTGCTTTACCTCAGATCTTGTTTGCTGCTCTACCAGTAGGTAGGGATTTCATGCTCTTGAACTGGGAGTGTATTGTGAGTTATATATTTTTGGAATTTTTGTTACTAAATCTCCACATTCCTTACTCTCTCCCACTGATGTTCATCGTGCATACAGCTGCAGTCATAACAGATGGGTTATCCTGCCGTCAGGTGGGTCCTCGGTCGGCCGAATTCCAAAGTCTAGGTCCGGCGTCGGTTGTCGTCAGTGCAGCAGGGGTATAAAAGAACCAGCCAACGCCATTTTCTTCAGTCTTTCTTGCCGCGCGGTGCCCGAAGCAGAAGCAGTTCGCAAGTGCCGGTCAGCCAGCTCCTGAGATTTATGAAAAATATTTCAGCCGAAGTCTTCTTGAAAGCTAAGTACCCCGTTGGGGAAACATTTCTTGCCTCAGACCGATGTCAGACAAAGTTAATAATTGCATTTCATGTGGGAAGCAAATACCGCATAAGGATTTCCATTCCTTCTGCATTCCTTGTTTAGGCCCAAACCACGACGTCTCGGCCTGTCGTTTTTGTGCTAGATTCAACAAGTGCACTATTAAGCGTCTGGCGGAGTTCGCCCAACACTATTTTGTTAAAAAGTTTAATTACATTATGTCGTCTGATACTCCTACTCCAGTTTTGAGTAAAAGACGCAAAGATAAGGACCGACATACGAGGTCCGCGACTTCTACCGACACCACGGTAAAGCCGGCTACAGGTGCTCCGGTTCTCAGCAAGGCACCTACGCAGCCCCTGACTACCGATGACACTTCCTTAGCGGTGTCTTCTGTGCCCGAGGTCGCAGGCTCCTCGGCCCCCACTCCGACTACAGATACCGACGCCACTGTTGGCGGGAAAACTCAGAGTTTAGACAGGCCTGCCATCTCTCAAGGTGTCTTCAGGCCTTCCTCTTTTTCCATTAAGGCTTTCACAAAATCTAAAGCTGCCATGAAAACTAAAAGGCAAGCTCCACAGAGCCCCTCTCAAGGCCCCATGCCTAAAAAACAGATGCTCAAAATGGCTGAGGATTTGATTACTCTTATCAGGGGTTCTCAACCCCCCCTTGGACAAAAGGCCCAGATTGGAGGAAGACTACCCTTCCTCAGACCAAGCCTCTATTACCTCAGAACATCCTGAGGAACAGGAATATTCATATTCCCCTTTTGAAGATTCTGATGGTGAGGAGTCCATTCCCTCGGTCCCCCCCCCCCCCCGAGGACTATTCTTTTGGGGAAACCTTACATACTTTGAGGGAACACTTTCACTGGGAAGGTCAAGATTACTCAGATTCCAAGAAAAGGCTCAGGGATTTTCTCTTGCTTCCTCAGCACATGCCTCTGGCTATCCCTCCTGTCTTGGATATATTAGATGTTGTGTATACAGAAGCCAGCCTCAACCCAGATTCTTTACCTACAGCTCCTGTTAAACCTGACAGGTATTACCGGGTTCCTGATTCACACCAATTCCTATACAAAAGCCATGCTGCTGACCCAGAAACTATTTCACAGGGTCCCAAGGGAATTAAGGCCTCTACTGCCAAAAACCCATTACCTTCAGAGAGAGATTCCAGAGCTTTAGAAAGGTGGGGGAAAAAGGTATACACCTCGGCCACTTTAACCATGAGGGCATTAAACTGTCAGTTCCGTATGTTAAAGTATCAACAGTTTTTGTTATCTCAGTTGAAAAGCAAAATGACACAACCTGAACAACCAGATGTAAAGGAGTTGCAGGATTTGTTGCATAGTGCAGAGCAAGTGGGTAAACATACCTTGCAATGTGGTTTTGATGCTTTAGAGGCCTCATGTAGAGCTGCTGTTACAGGGTCTGCCATACGTAGACATGCTTGGCTCAAAGAGCAAACCTTACCAGATCATGTCAAAGCTAAATTACTAGATGCACTTCTTCAAAAAGATGTATTGTTTGGTGTTAAAGCTGAGGAGGTATTAAAGAAAATGGAGGAAAAGGCAAGATCAATGCAAACAGTGAAAGATATCCTACAGGTACAACCTCCACGTTTCAGCAGAAACTGGCCTTCAAAAAATTGATCCTTTCCAGCCACGGACAGACCTCAAAGAGGTAGATACAGGCGCCCGAGGGGTAGAGGCCAATCTCAAGGATCATTTAGAGCCAGACAATGGCAAGCACCTACACCAAGAGGTGGAGAAATAGATCACAGTCATTCAGAAAGCAGACACAATGACTTTCCCCTCTGCTTGCCAAGCAAAGCTTTAATGGCAGCACCTTAGGCGGAAAACTGGCTTTGTTTTCAAAAAATTGGCATATTGTGACAAAAGACAAATGGAGTTTGGACATTATAGACAGAGGCTACAGATTCCACTTTCACACCCTTCCAAAAATGAGAGGCATGCCAAACCTGCCACAAAATCAAAGGGCAGAGGCACAAAAACAAATTTCAGCTCTCATGGACAAGAAAGCTATTCAAGAGGTCCCTGCAAAAGAACAGGGTCAAGGTTTTTATTCCAGACTATTCCTGGTACCAAGGAAGGACAAAGATTGGAGACCTATTCTGGACCTATCCATCCTAAACACATATTTACTCGTACCAAAATTCAAGATGCTCACATTACAGCAGCTTCTTCCCATGCTGGGCAAGGAGTCTTGGCTGGTAACATTGGACCTCAAGGAGGCATACCTGCATGTCCCTATCAGACAAGATTGCAGAAGATACCTCAGATTTCTTGCAGGTTCAACCCATTATCAATTCTCTGCATTGCCCTTTGGCTTATCTACTGCGCCCAGAGTGTTCACGAAATGCCTGGCATCAGTAATTGCCTTCTGCAGACTTCAAGGGATACAAATATACCCATATCTGGACGACTGCCTGATCCAAGCGGACAGCAAGCACATACTTCTGAAACACCTGGCGTTTGTAATAAAGTTGTTGAACTTTCTGGGATACACAGTCAACAAAAAGAAATCAAAATTAATACCCTCTCAAACAATAATTTTCCTGGGTGCCAGATTGAATACAAGCACCCAGATGGCCTACCTCACACCAGAGAAGCAAGGGCAACTATCTCAATACTTCAGAAAAATGGCAACCTTCACCAGGCTGACTGCAAGGAAAATCCTGCAGGCTCTGGGATTCATGGCATCTTGCATCCTGCTGATCCCATGTGCAAAGCTGCATATGAGGAAACTTCAATGGTACCTAAAAAACTTGTGGTCTCAACACAGCCACAGTTTGGAAACAATTATAGCACTCATTCCATGTCTTCAAAAGGAATTTCTGTGGTGGGCTCAAGCATGCCAAAGAAACACAGGTCTCCCCTTCTGCATGCCTCAAGCAAATCAAATCATCACAACAGACACCTCGGACTACGCCTGGGGGGGGGCGCACATGTCAGATCAGTGCATTCAGGGCAAATGGCCCCAAAAGGAAAAGCACCTACACATCAATCAAAAGGAAATGCTAGCAGTACAAAATGCTATTATGGCCTTCAAAGACCTACTGCATCCAGGCCAGCTATTGATAAGGACAGACAACACCACAGTGATGTGGTACATAAACAAACAGGGAGGAACTCATTCATACCCCCTATGCAGACTAGCCATGTCCCTTTGGAACACGGCTCTGGAATTGCAAATCCAACTTAAAGCACAATTCCTGCCAGGGAAGGAAAACACGCTGGCAGACAACCTAAGCAGAAATATGACAGATCCTCACGAATGGAAGTTGCATCCTCAAGTTTTCGCGAAGATAATTCAGGCATGGGGACGGCCAGACATAGATCTCTTTGCTACTCACAAAAATTACCAACTGAAAAAATTTTGCTCAAGGACCTATCATCCACAGGCCTGGAAAGTGGACGCACTTTCCTTCAATTGGACAACATTGACAGTCTATGTTTTTCCACCTCTTCCTCTGCTGCCCAAAGTTCTATTAAAAGCCAGAGCAGAGAGGCCAAAGATGATTCTCATTGCTCCAGACTGGCCAAGACAACACTGGTATCCACTCCTGAAGAGCCTGACGCATTCCCCACCATGGACCCTGCCTCTAGTGCCTCTTCTGTTGACCCAGCACAGTTTCAAAACTCTTCACAGTCAACTGAAAACCCTCAATCTAGCCACATGGAGGATTCCTTGATTTCCCAACACTCTCCTCTCCCAGGAGGTGCAGGATATCATCTTGGAGGCCAGAAGACCTTCTACTAGAAAAGCCTACTCCGCCAAATGGAAACGGTTTTGTGCCTGGAATCAGGAAAAGGGCCAGAATCCTTGGGTACTAAATTTACCTCAAATATTACAGTACCTAGCTGAGATGTTAAACAGTGGACTTTCCTTCTCCTCCATCAAGATCCATGCTTCAGCCATTTCTGCACAATACAACACTGATCCTCCTTTATTCTCTCATCCTCTCTTAAGACAGTTCCTCAGAGGGGCTAAGAATATAAAACCCCCAAGGAAGCCACCAGTACCTGCTTGGGACCTCAACTTCATTTTAGAAAAACTGACCCTGCCTCCATTTGAGCCAGCTGCTTCAACAGAACTGCAATATTTGTCATGGAAAACAGCCTTTCTTCTGGCTATCACCTTAGCACGCAGGGTTTCGGAACTACAAGCCCTCATGGCTGTGCAACCTTTCATCATTTTCCATCAGGACAGAGTTTCCTTACGAACCAACCCTTCATTTATGCCAAAGGTAGTATCCAGTGTAGCCTTGAATCAGACTATCCACTTACCTACCTTTTATCCTAACCCACAAAACAAAGGGGAAAGACTACTACATTCCTTGGACATTCACAGACAACTTTGTTATTATTTGGACAGAACAAAGCCATTCAGAAAATCAGAGCAACACTTTGTGTCCCATGCTACAGGTGCTCAAGGAAAGGCTATTTCCAAACAGACAATCTCAAAATGGATAGCCCACTGCATACGCTTTTGTTACTCATTTCATGGAAAAACTGTACCTACAAGCATCAGATCTCACTCCACAAGAGCCACAGCTACCTCTGCAGCTTTCCTCAGGGGGGTTCCTACCAAGGATATTTTGGAAGCAGCTACTTGGAGTTCTGTGCACACTTTCTCCAAACACTATCACCTTCCACTGTACTCTAAATCTAGAGCGGGCTTTGCCACAGCAGTCTTGCAGGGCATCCTTGCTCCTCCTAGTTCCACTTAGTGCCTGCCACCCCTTTTTAGCTTTGGGATTCTACCCATCTGTTATGACTGCAGCTGTATGCATGATGAACATAGTACAGTTTTGTACCTACCATAAATGTAGATGTTTGAGTGCTAATACAGCTGCAGTCCAGGTTTCCCTCCCTCCATCCCCATTTGGGACAGGCCTTATGACAAACACCTCCTCATACAACCTGATTGGGGTATTCTTTTATGGTGTATTTGCTGGCACACTACTGTTTTTTGATTTATATTGCATTGCATTATTACATTAGTTTATGTTTTGCCTTCCTTCTGGGGGCACCTGACATCTGGGGCAAGAAAAACTGAAGAAAATGGTGTCGGCTGGTTCTTTTATACCCCTGCCGCACTGACGTCAGGGTAGAAGCGACGACAACCGACGCCGGACCTAGGCTTTGGAATTCGGCCGACCGAGGACCCGCCTGACGGCAGGATAACCCATCTGTTATGACTGCAGCTGTATTAGCACTCGAACATCTACATTTATGGTAGGTACAAAACTGTACTTTTACCTTTAGAGTTAATATAAAATTCCATTAAAACTTTTTCAATTACTGGTGTAGACTTCTTTCTGCCATCGTTGGCAGCATTTTCTCTTTTCTTACCTCTTCTTAACTCTCTCTTTTTAGTATTTTTCTCCTTAAAAAACTTTTTCCTTTTTCTATATAACTTTTTATTATTTTTGTTTAGTTATAGTTTTTTCCAGTATGGCAGACTAACCTACCGGTTTTAAGAAATTTTCTGTGGGCATAAGATACCAAATTCTGATGCCTATGGGGAGTGTGTATACTGTTTAGGCTGGGCTCGCCTTCATATTTCTTGTGAAATCTGTGCAGGTTTCAACACCAGGGCTGTAAGTCATAGGCATAATAAATTGATTCTGAAGGGTATGTTGCCTGCTTCTTCATCTGCAGTTCCTTCTACTTCTGGGGCCCAAATTCTGTCGAGAAGTCAAAACATTTTGGAGTCCAGGGAGTCCAAGAAATGCTCCCCAGTCCGATCTCCTCCTTCATCTCCAAGTTTGGAGCCACCATCTAAAATAAAAAATGGTTCCACTTCCAAACAGGTATCCCTGGATCCAGTCTCTGTGCTTTTCTCCGGAGATGGTTTCTCAATGATTCAAATCCCTTTTCTGACAGGAGACTCCTAGAAAGACTTTACGTCCTCCCTCAGCATCCTCCTCCATCTGGAGTCTTTCAGAATATGATATGGATAGGATGATGAGAAAGTTTCTATGAGCTCAGATCCAGATGGAGGTCTTTCAGGTTCTGCCCCACATAGGATCCTTGAATCTGTAACCTTCACACCCTTTAGTGACTCCTCCTCTGATCCGACCTGTAGTTTCGGAGCTATCTGATCAGAAGATCCAGTCATGGTGTTGTATTAGAGAATGTTGCTTTTCTCTACTCTTGACCCCTTCCCCTGATCCTTTTGACCCAGAGTATTTTGGAGCAGAACGAGTCTTGTAGCTGAAGCATTGGCATCAGGTCTGGGGTTTGACTTGGAGTTTTGGAGCTGTCGCTTCCCCTCAGTGCATCGGCGGTAGACAGGTCAGTTCTGATTCCCTCCTCAGGGACGAAACTCAGGGGTAGTGGAAAGTTGGCTGATTCTTGAGCTTCAGCTCGGGGGGAGGCTGACTTCCACTTCTCCAGGACCTTCTTTCTTTGAGGTAGTGAAAAGGGTTTTCTCCTGTCCAAGGGGGTCCTTCGACTATCACCTCTTCAGATCCTATTCCTATCCTTCCACGTGGTCTGACTGCTAAGTTTCATCATCTTACTTACAGGGACAACCAACCTCTAAGAGCTTCCAGGCAGTTCCTGCACAGGGGCTTCCCCTTTCTTCCGATTCCTCTCCAGTGTGTCCCACTGAGGAGATTCCTTGGAAGGAACATTGAAAAGGAGGCATTTATATTCCCCTCAGGAATCATTGACAGAAAAGATTGATTTTGATCAAGGAAGAGAGTCTCCCAGATCTCCACTGGAGGACGTCTCATTTAGCGACATTGTAAAAATCCTGCACCAAAAAGATGGATGGCCTTCCCAAAACCCTTCTCAGGAGGAATCTGTGTTCCTGGAAGCTTTTGGGTCTGGCCCATCTACATCTTGGGCTACTCCCAATGAATGAGCTCATCGACCTTGTCTCCCGCCTGGCATGGAAGGAGCTGGATTCTGTAGAGCCCATCCCTAAATGCCTGGACAAGATCTTCTGTGCACCACTAGACAGACCACATTGGTCCAAAGGTTTTCCTATAGTTGCCGTGGTTGTTGTGGCAGCCACAAAAAAGGAGCAAGCTGAACAGAGCTCAACTGTCCATCCCCCTAACAGAGAACTTAGGGCCTGGACAGATATGGGAAGAGAGTATATGCATCAGCGACCTTTGCTTTATGATTGCTGAATTACCTGACACATTTTGCTAAGTTACTGAGGGACTTAATAAATGAAGTCTCTTACTCTACCCCGGGTCTGTTTCGATGGAAAAGATGAAAGCTTATTCTTCATGACTGACCACCATACAATCCATATCAAACATATCCATGTTGTTGATATCTCATGCGGCTGAAGGTTCTACACGTGCTATGCATACAGGCATATCCAGTAGGCAGCATGCCTGGATGCACTTTTGTGAGTTTGCAGAGCCCTTTAAAACGTCATTCATCAGTGCTCCTTTTGATGGATCCTCCTTTTTTGGACCCACAGTTAGAGACACTTTCCCATAGTGAACAAGCCGGAAAGACACTATCTGCCATATGAATCAGTTTTTCTACTACAAAGAGATCCTTCTCCAGGAATCAGTGCAGTGCTAAGAAAATATGACTTTGGAAATCTCAAGAACCTTTTCAAGATTCACATGGAGAATTTTTCACCAGAGGTGGGGGGGGGGGATAATTATAATAACATAAGACACCGCTCATGCGCAGAGGGGATCTGAAAAATCAAAGATGTTTTTCCTGTTTCATTGTTGCAGTCATCACACTAGGGTTATCTGCCTGCAGGTAGCCCTCAGTCGACCCGAATACCAGAGTCTTGGGATTTCTGTGTCTGATGCTGTCGCCTCTTCCATGACGTCAGGTCGTCAGGGGTATAAAACATGCAGCCGACACCATTATATCAGCTTTTCTTGCCGAGTGGAGCCCGAAGCAGAAGCAGTTCACAAGTGCCGGTCGGCCACTACCTGAAATTTTCGTTATTCGAGTTTCAGACCTGAAGTCTTCTAAAGCTAAGTACCCTGTTGGGGATCCTTTTTTCTTGCTCTAACCGATGTCAGAAAAAGTTAATAATTGCATTGTCTGCAGAAAGCAAATACCTCACAGAGATTTTCATTCTTACTGCATCATCTGTGTAGGCCCAGACCACGACATTCCTCACTGATGGTTTTCTGCCCTGTTCAACACCCAAACTATTCGTCGTCAGGCTATCTTTGCCGCTAAATTCTTTCCCTCCTGTTCTCTGTATTCCAAAATGGCTTCAATAAGCCATCTGACAACCGATCTTCCGAAAAAACGTAAGGATAAAGACAGAGACAGACCACATAAGTCCAAAACTGCCGACGCTTCTGTTAAACTTGTCGCCAGTCTGCCAGTATTCAGTGAAGCACTTTCGCCGCCCCTGATACCCGCTTCTACAGATTCGCAGGCCTCTACTGAGACCCATTCAGAGTCCGGTATGCCGCGAGATGCTTCTTCGATTATGGAACCTGCAGATATCTCTACCTTGGATGGATCCGGAGCCGCTCTGCAAGCACCGGCTTCTGAGGGTGTATTCAGACCTTCCGATGTTCGTATTAAACCTACTACTTAGTTTCTGAATAAAACTACCAAATTTCTTAGGCCCAGAGTTCGCACTACACCTAGGAAACCGATGACCAAAGCTCATTCTCAAGCTCCCATGCCGCAGAAACACATGCTTAGAATGGCTGAAGACCTTATTACTTTAATTAGGGGAAGCCAGCCTTCCCCCTGTAAAAGACAAAATTGATTTTCCTTCTGATTCTACAGATCACGAGTCCGATGACTCTGACCCCTCGGATTACCAGTACATACCCTTATTTACCTATGAGGATTCAGATGCAGAGGATTCCATTTGCCCTCAGCAAACAGGTGCTGGATGTCATCCTTGAGACCAGGAGTCCTAGTACTAGGAAATCCTATTCAGAAAAATGGAAAAGATACTGTTCTTGGCGCCAGTCTCAGGGAAAGGACGCAACCATGCCCACCTTACCTCAAATCATAGATTATCTAGCAGAACTGCTCCACAAAGGCCTATCATTCCCTTCTATTAAGATTCATGCCTCTGCCATCTCAGCTCTTTACAATATTGAGCCAGCCTCTTCTCTCACCCTCTGGTCAAACAGTTCTTGAGAGGAGCTAACAATCTAAAACCCGCAAGGAGAGCTCTCACTCCAGCCTGGGACCTTAACTTTGTACTAGAGAAGCTCACTCTTCCCACCTTTGAGCCTGCTGCTACAGCAGATTTAAAATTCCTCTCTTGGAAAACAGCCTTACTTCTAGCCATCACTTCAGCAAGAAGAGTGTCTGAGTTGCAGGCCCTTATGGCTGTGGAACCATTCATTATCTTCCATGCGGGCAGAGTTTCCCTCAGGACTAACCCATCATTTATGCTCAAGGTGGTATCCAGTATGGTTTTAAACCAATCCATCCATTTACCAACATTTTTCCCTAATCCTCAGAATAAAGGGGAAAAGATCCTGCACTCCTTGGATGTGCACAGGCAGCTTAGGTTCTACCTTGACAGGACTAAACCTTTCAGATAATCTGACCAGCTGCTAGTCAGCTTTGCTACGGGGCAGATGGCAGGGCCATTTCAAAGCAAACCATCTTCAAATGGATAGCACACTGCATCCATTTCTGCTACAAACACTATGGAAAACCTACCCCACAGGGAATCCGTACCCATTCTACTAGGGCTACCTCAACCTCTACAGCATTTCTCAGGGGAGTCGCTACCAGGGGCATCCTGGAAGCTGCATCCTGGAGTTCTGTACACACCTTCGCCAAGCATTACCACTTGCCTATCTTTTCTAAAACCAGAGCTGGATTTGCTACAGCAGTCTTGCAAGGCCTGCTAGCCAGCCCTAATACTTCTTGACTGCCTCTACCCTTCCTCAGCTTTGGGAATCAACCCAAGTGTGATGACTGCAATAATGAAGCATGAAGAACATAGTACAGTTGTGTACACTTACCATAAATGTAGATGTTTGAGTGTATTCACTGTTGCAGTCCTGGTTACCCTTCCTCCAGCCCCCTGAATTTTCTATACTTTCTACCCATCCTCTTTTTGGCCATATCTTATGGCAGTGGTATTTACTTTTTACTGGCGGTGTTCCACACCATGTATTTGCTTCCTATTTTGGGGGATGCTGACATCTGGGGCAAGAAAAAATGATGTAATGGCATCAGATGCATGTTTTATACCCTGACGTCATGGAAGAGGCGACAGCATCCGACGCAGAAATCCCAAGACTCTGGTATTTGGGCTGACTGAGGGCCACCTGCAGGCAGATAACCCTAGTGTGATGACTGCAATAGTGAATACACTCTAACTTCTACATTTATGTTAAGTGCACACAACTGTACTGTCTCGAGATTCTTTCTTGGACACTCTTGCAGCATTCCTGAAAGGTCGCCTGATTGTTCTTCTCTGGAGGCAGTCAGGGGCATGCTTTTCTTTGCACCCAGAAAACTGGGGAGGCATCACAAAAGACACATGGGTGCAAAGAATCATATCCAGAGGATATTTTATTCCCTCTTTACAAAATCCGATGAGGGTAAAAAAAAATCTCCCCGATGTTCCACCCAATCAAAAGGAGCAAGCCGCTCTAGAGATTTAAAAGCTGCTAGAACAGAGTGTCATCTTAGAGGGTCCCACCAGATCAGAGAGGCTCCGGTTTTTACTCAGTGTTCTTTTTAGTGCCAGAGAAATCAGGGGACTTGAAACCCATTCTGGATCTTGGTTATCTAAACAAATTCATAAAGAACTCCAAATTCCGGATGGTCACGGTTCCCACCATTCTACCCTTACTCCAGAAAGATGACTGGATGTGCTCTATAGATCTGAAGGATGTGTACTATCACATAAAAATAAACAGATGATCCCAAAGATTCCTTCACTTCCAGCTGGTAGCCAATTATTATCAGTTCTGAGCTCTGCCCGTTGGTCTCACTACAGCTCCCAGGATGTTCACCAAATGTATGGCAGTGGTAGCAGCTCATCTAAGACTGCATGGATTATGGGTGTTTCCTTATTTAGACCATGGGCTTCTCACTGCACCAACCAGGCATCCATTGATAACAGCCAGACTATCTTCTTCAGTTGACTCGCTCTCTAGGCATCACTGTGAATCTTGCAAAGTTCTAACTTCAGCCAGTATAAGTCTTGGAGTTTATAGGGGCTCAGCTAGACACAGTGAATCTTCAAGCATTTTTACCACAGAGCAGAATTCTCTCTCTAAGGTTACATGTCAGTTAAGTTCTGTCTCATCCTTGCTCTCCAGTCAAACTGGTCTTAAGAGCTTTGGGATCGATGGCTGCTGCAATTACATGATACCAACAGCCCCTTTTCACATGAGGATCCTTTAGTGGACTTTACAAGTACAGTGGTCCATTCTACACCAACCTTACAATTTCCGATAAAACTGTCCAGGTTGTGCAAGGACTCATCCAATCCAATGAGATTTGCCAGGGTCACCCCTTTATTCTTCCTCCACCCAGCACAACCTTGATCACAGATGTCTCCCAGTATGAGTAGGGGTGGCATTACTTAGGACAAATTGTGCAAGGCACGTGGACCCCAGTAGAGACCAAATTGCATATAAAGGTCATGGAGATGAGAGTGGTCCTGTTAGTGTTGCAGGCCTTCCACAATTCTCTCCCTCTTGGGACAATTGCTGTTCAGCTGTAAAAATGTCAGTGGTTTGCTACATCAGCAAAGTAGGGGAACCAGATCTTACTTTCTTTGCCAAGAAGGAATGAGAGTTTGGCATTGGGCGATCTCATCCAACTGCTTTCTTATAGCGACATCTTTATGGGGACTTCAAATGTGCTAGCAGATAGACTGAGCAGGACTATTCTGATGCCTCATGAGTGGTCTCTCAACCAGTAGGTGGCAAGTATGATCTTCCACCAGTGGGTTCAGCCATGCTGCAGTCTATTTGCATCTCCCCTCAACAAGTGCAGCAGGTTCTTTGCCCTAATTCCTGCTCAGGGGCAGTCACCGAGAGATACTGTAGTCCACATTTGGCCCTCTGGACTTCTTTTATGCTTATCCTCCCCTACCCCTAATTCCTAAGTTTCTACAGAAAGCTTTCAGCTTAAAGAGCAAAGTAATCCTCTTTGCCTCTTTTGGCGTCTGCAGATTTGGTTTCCCTTCCTATGGTCTCATCAGACCTCCCAACTGTCTCAAATTACTCTGTTTTTACCGAGTTTTGGGGTCCAAATAATGTGGTGCCATGATTCCAGAGTGGTACCCCTTCATTTCCGATTTTTGTTTCTATATTTTGTATGTTTTTTACATTTTTGTTTTTTAATTTTCGCGCTTTAGCTGATGTCATCGCGTGTGCAATGACGTCAGCTCACCAGGGCTACCAGCCTATAGGAATTAAGCTCGCGGCGCACTATTTCCGGCTGGTTCAAATGCTTTGCGAGCGGGAATGAACCAGCCAGAAAGAACAGCAAGGATTTATTTTTATATAGAAGAAGGCTTGTATTTTATAAGGCTCGCAAGGATTTAACTAAAGAAAAAAACTGGCTGGCAGCAAAAAAAGAATTTATTTAGAAGGCTCAGTCTGCAAGGAACGAACCAGCCGGAAAGAACAAGGCTCGGACTGCAAGGATTTAGTAAGAGGGTATGAAGGATCGAAAGGATTGGAGAAGGCTCGCCCTGGCTGGTGAGTAAGCTGATTGGGGGCTGGTGGTTACAAAATATATTGGTTAGAGACCCGTGAATGAGGATTATTGTACACTGAGAGTCTATTAAAAAATCACAGGCATTGTGATCATTTGTGTTACCCAAAGGTTAGTAGCCAGAGTGAGACTGTGCACCTCTTGTTGTATTTAGGAACATTTGGAATATGTATTTGTTTATTTGCATTTGTTTAACAGAAAAGTCTGACTGGGTTTTAACAGACCCTTTTTCACTAGAAGCCTGCAAGAAGAACAGCTGCAGTGTTTTACTCTGAACTTGAACATGAGAAACATAGAAAAGAGAAATTGCATAAAATGAATATACACTTTTGCAGGAAGGTAGATTGCTACCAAAAATTGAAATTTGTATTATGATTATTAATGCTGACACAGGATAAAAGTCTCCTTTTTAATGCAGTTTGTTGGCATATGTAAAAAAGAAACAACCTACAGTAGAAAGTCAAAAAGCTGAAATAGAATGTGTGGCTTAAGAAAATTGAAATATGCTGACAATTGTGTATGGTTTTGAGTAAGGGATACTTAAAATGCTGGTCAAAGGTGCAATAGTTTGTGCCTGGTGAAAGTATGTCCATGTATTTTGGGGTACAGTTAGAAGTTTGTTACACAAATCAACAGAAACTATATATATATATATATATATATATATATATATATATATATGAGCAAAATGCTGTTTTGAGCTTTGTTTTCAGATAGGCTGTATGTAAAGAAATAAAATGATTAATGAATAATGCAGATGTAGAATAATATTTCAGGAGTATCAGTTCTTTCCTTTGGATTAGTATCTTAATGTCAGGTCACTGGCACACTTTGACATAACATAGTTTGTATACTTCTTTACTGGAAACATCATTTGCCATAGTCTGTAACCTTTTTATTCCTCCTTTCAGCACTAAAATGGATTTTAATTCTCTGCTCCATCTGCTAAAGCAAAACATTCTTTTAATAATGTGAAATGGCTCCCTGGGAGTATGATAGCTTTAGGCTGCATCTCTGGAAAGATGCTTTTTGCTGTTATGCAAAACTGCTAAACTTGAGTACTTGTACTGGTAAAGTGGTGGTGGGGTTCAAAAGACCAATTCTATGAAGTATTCTGGCACACATAACATTCCTCTTTATATATGGTATGTCAGTCGTGATTTATATATCATAGTAGGGGGCAGTTTGCCCCCTCTAGGAGCACTATTTGTATTCAAGAATTAGCATTAACCACTATTGGAGTGAGAAATATTACCTGTTAAGTCAAGTCTGGGTTATGTTTGACAGTTTATTGTTAATTTGTGTTACTTACTCTTGAACGTATTTATTTATATTTTGTCATGGAAGGTTATATTTTATGTAGATAGAAGATTGTCTCTAAATGTCTCTTGCCTCTGCCACTCTTTTTCATCTGAGACTGTTCCTCATAAAATCTGTGGTTTTCGGGATTTTTGTGGAAATTCACTGCAGTGCAGGATTGAATTCATTAAATAATGACAGGCATTTGAATTTCAGAATTCATATTCTTCAGAAAATAAATATTAACACAAAACCTTTTATTTTAGCAACTTTCTAAGTTTATAAGATCAGGATTTTAAATGTGTCCCTATTTTGGGGCTGTATTCCCCCATTATTGGCTTTGTCCAGGTTTTTACGCTAAGACGTTGAGAGCTTTGGTGAGAAGTGAGAACTGAATTCACTAAATGATAGCCATTTAAGTTTCAATCTTCCTGTCTTTCATGAAACTGCTGATTTGGCATAGTGGTATGTTGCTCTGACTGTAGTGTGCAGGGTCCTGGGTTTGAGACTTGCCAGTGGAATGCATGGTGGTAACGCAACATTTTATTCTAGCAGCTTTCCAAAACTATACAAGCAATGTTTAAAATGTGTCCCTGGCTTTTGGCCTTTTGTACTCCCGCCCCCCCCCCCAAAAAAAAAAAAAAAACTGAAATTGAAAAGTGCGAGAAGCTGTGCAAGATGCTACTGTCATTCTTTTTATAGTGTGGGTGTGTGGACACACTGGAAGTAGACTTTTATGATGGAAATGTTCTGAATTGGTCATTATTGGTTCATGTATTTTGTTTCATTGCCTACAGCTTACTGGAAAAATGTTCAAACAAATGTAAAATGCACTCTGTCTAACGTGTGCTGTATTATACAAGGAATGTTGTTGTTGTTTGTCTTTTGGCTTTTCCCGGTTAGGGGTTGCCACAGCGGAACTCTGGTCCGCTATTGATTGGCAGTTGTTTTTTTTATGGTGTCGAGTTGCCAGCCTGATGCCCAACCTTCAATGAAGGCACGCCCATTCAACGCATGTCTTTCGAATGCCCACTCGACCGCGGGGAGGACATGCAGACTCCACACAGAAGGCACTCCAACCCAAGCCGAGAATCAAACTGGAGAACCTCTTGCTGTGAGGCAACAACGCTACCGCTGCACCACCGTGGAAGTGTATTAAACAAAGAATATAATTTAATAAAGGCAGGAAGAGAAAACATGTATGTTTCTTGTTTTGTGTGCAAGGGGCCAATGATTTGAAAACAGCCCAAAGGTAATCTTTATCTGCTACTGGCCAAATGCATTTTCTTTGAATGTGGTGTGGGTTTCAATGCTGCTTCAGTGAATGTGAGTTTCAAGGGCAGAGAGGTTTTAATGCCAAGTCTATTTTCATTGTGAGACACTGTTTTGTTTAGCAGGTGTCTATTGGTGTTTGTGCATTGGGCTGTAAAATGTAAAAATAAAATCCAAATAATCATTGTATTAGTAAAGCAGTATGCATGCACATGTTAGTGTTTATGGTAAATGGGCGAAATAGTCAGATAATGAGACATTGGAATGGTTGCAGGAGGACTCGGGTGCCATATTTTGCTTGTATGTTCTACAGTTTGCATTTGAAAGTTGGTATCCCACAATTTCATTGGAGTGGGTGGGGTTACATAATTATGTATGCAAAATAGATGATGTTAAGTTGTCAATCTCTCCTTCATTCTTGCTGGATGGTTTCGGAGCCGATCCTCGGCTCCGACTCGGCACTTGCTTTAGCTTGAGAACTCCTTTTACCAGCTCGAGGCAACCCTATATCCCATGATGCAAGGCGGAACTACCTCAGATCTCGTTTGCCGCTTAGCGAAAGAGGTCTCCTTTGCCAGCTGAGGTAAGTAATTTTTTGTCAAAAGAGAAAAAAAGCTTAGTTAGGGATTTATTTCCCCCTTGTTTTCCACTTTCATAGTCTGTAGTGTGTTTACAGCCCACCCTATTCCCTTATAATTCAAAACTTTTAAATTCCTTTGGTAATTGTATAAAAAGTTTAGTTAGGCCTAGACCCCATTGGTTAATCCCTACCTGTGTGTCTGTGTGTTAGGGGATTAATTGTGTGTGTTTGTTGGGGTTTGTGTGTGACTTCTTCCTTAGAAATATGTCAAAGGAAGGCAAGGTCTCAGGCTTCAAGAAGTGTGACTCGTGCTGTCAGAAAATGTCTCTGACAGACGGTCACACTTCTTGTGTTTACTGCCTGGGGCCTTTGCACCTGCAGGACTCCTGTGCTTTGTGTCACTCTTTTAGCCAGAGTGTCCTGCAGGAATGGAGGAATAAGTTAATCCTCCGTGGCTTACTTAAGCCAGAAGGTTCTCCCTCTAAAACAGGGTCTGGTAAACCTTCTAAGCCACCGAAGGTTCAGGCTACAGTATCCAAGCCTCCTCCGGTGGCTCCGGCTCCGTCGGAGCCGAGATCGGCTCCGGCTGGAACCGATCTATCTGCTTCCAAAGTAGTGGGTTCGGCACCGATTGGTTCCGACACCCGGTCTACTGTGGCCTTGGCTCCGGCTGGAGCCGACACCTTATCCAGCATCGGAGCCGAGAAACCTTCGGCTCCATCTGGAATTCAGGGGACTTCGGCTCCAATGACTTCGTCCCGAAAGAGATCTCGGTCCCCTTCGTTGCAGAGTATCCACTCGGCTCCGGGGTCTCCTCTTTTGTCGGAGCGGAGCCATCGGAGCCGATCTTCGAGATCTTCCAGGCTGTCTGACCACGACTTAGAGAGGGTGGTAAGCAGGCTGTTGAAGTCGCAGGCACTGGCCCAAATGCTCCATAGCCCGTCTCAGCAGACTTCGGCTATTGTTTCACCCCTTGAACTTCCTCCTCCGACTCCACACCAGAGTTCGGAGCCGGAGCTTCTCGGGACAGCAACTATTTCGGCGCCGGAGCCGATACATCCTTCGGCTCCGTCGTCCTTGGCTCCGATCTCCTCCTTGAGGCCTTCCTTGGAGGGATCCGGTCGTCGGGTTTCCCTTGTCGGCTCCGAGGGGGCTAGTGGCATCGGACCCTTGTCCGACCCCGCTCTCCCTCTCGACTCTTCGGCTTTGGTAAGCTCGGCACCGACATCTGCCTCGGAGCCTTCCCTCTCAGTGGAGCCGGGAATTCCTGTATCCTCGGATCGGGGATATTCCGGCCTCCCGGGGAGGGGAGCCTTTGAGGTGATGAGGAGTGTCCTGGCTACTGAGCCAGGTCAACGGTCCATCCCTCTAGCTCCTCCCTCTTCGGTGCCAGTAGACACCTCTTGCCAGCCTCTTGCTCTCAGGCCCAGGGATCCATCGCCCCAGGTATCCCATTGGGAATTTCCTCCTCTTCCGAAGTTTCTCCTGATCCGGCAGGTGAACCCCCTCGGAAGAGGACGTGTAAGAGGAAACACATAGACTCCCCCGAGTCTACTACATCTGATACCGACTTAGATGAGTCGGAGGGTTCCCCATGATCCCCCTCTGAGGATGTCTCCTTTTCAGACATCCTTGAGCTCCTCAAACAGAGGGGGAATTGGCCATCCATTGATCCCTCCGAGGATGAGTCGGTATACCTGGAGGCTTTCGGATCCCGACCCTCCACCTCCTGGGTGTCTCCGCCTTTCGACCCACTTATGCAGGTAGTGGCTCGGAAGGCGTGGGCGGCTCCAGATTCTGTGGAACCTGTCCCCAGGGGACCATCCAAGTTTATCACGGCCCCTACGGACAAACCGTTTCTTTCCAAGGGCGTCTCTGTGGATGCTATGGTGGTGGCGGCGGCCACTAAGAAGGAACTGGCGGATCCTTCAGTACCTGTCCATCCTCCTAACAAGGATTCTAGGACCATGAACAGGTACGGAAAGCGGATGTTTTCTTCAGCGACCTTTGCTATGCGTTCGCTGAACTACCTTTGTCACTTCACCAGGCTTCAAAGAGATATTCTCAAGGAACTGGGTGAAGTGGTCCAGGATCCTTCTGCTGCTGGGGCTCAAGAAAAGATTGCCTCACAGCTAGCAATCCTGAATTCCCTATCCAACTCCTCCATGCGGCTCATATCCTATGCGGCCGATGGAGCGAGCAGGGCCGCAGGCACAGGAGTTGCTCTTAGACGCCAAGCCTGGATGCGGCTTTGTAATTTTGCGGACCCCTTTAAGGCGTCCTTCACTAATACCCCCTTTGATGGTTCGGCTTTGTTCGGACCTCAGGTGAAGGATACCTTGACCAGGTGTGAGCAGGACGGTAAAACTCTTTCTGTCATTGGAGTCCATTTTTCCACCCCTTCTAGACCATATCCCAAGGGTCAGAAGGGAGGGAAGATGTGGTTCCGCAAAGCCCAAGGAGCTACACCGGACACACGTGGTCAGTTTACCCCCAGAGGCAGAGGGGGTAACAATAATAGACGCCCTAGAGGCAGGGGGGGGTCCTCAGAACCAGGGCAACAGGGAGTCTCTTCCTGAGAAGCCCTTTCAGCATCCCTGAGGTGTTGCCCGACTGTCCACCCTTGGAGACAGTCGGGGGAAGGATTTTGCTGTACCCAGTAGCCTGGCATTCCCTCTCACAAGATATGTGGGTACAGTCGATCATATCCGAGGGTTACAAAATCCCCTGTGAAAGGTATCCCGTACCTCAACAATCCCTTCCAGACATCTCACCCGGTCAAAGGGATTTGGCAGAACAGGAGGTTTCAAAGCTCCTAGGAAAAAGAGCCGTCCAGACTGTGCCGGCAGACCAGGTAGGATCCGGCGTCTACTCGAGATTCTTTTTGGTCCCCAAAAGGACGGGAGATTGGAGACCAATATTAGACCTGAGCAGTCTAAACAGATTTGTCAAGAAGGCAAGATTCCGGATGGTCACGCTTCAGTCCATTCTGCCCTTTCTGGGCAAGGACAACTGGATGTGCTCTATAGACCTTCAGGACGCGTACTATCACATAAAGATTCACAGGCGCTCCAGAAGGTTTCTCCGCTTTTGGCTAGGGACCAGTCATTACCAATTCAGAGCCCTGCCCTTTGGCCTCACTTCAGCCCCCAGAGTGTTTACCAAATGCATGGCAGTGGTCACAGCTCATCTGAGACGTCAAGAATTCCAGGTGTTTCCTTATTTGGACGACTGGCTCCTCTCCGCCACCACCAGGTGTCAGCTTCTTCAGAACAGAGACTACACTCTGCAGCTTTGCAGGAGTTTGGGAATTTCAGTAAATTTCAAAAAATCTTCTCTGCTGCCTTGCCAATCTATCACCTTTATAGGCGCAGAATTAAACACCGTCAAAATGTTAGCCAGACTAACAGATCAAAGAATTCTGGACATCCAAAAATTCGTTCGGATTCTATTGCAGAGCAACAAGGTCAAAGCCAGATTTATACTGAAGGTTCTAGGTCTTATGGCTGCGGCCATTGTTCTTCTACCACTGGCTCGCTTCCACATGCGTCTTCTGCAGTGGATGCTATTCACACAGTGGTCGTACCACAGTCTCCCGATGAGGCACGAAATCTTAGTCACACAGTCGCGCAGAACTCATCTGAATTGGTGGATATCTTCCCCTTCTTCATCAGGGCCGACCCTTTGTTCCCCTCCTCCAGTTGCCACAGTCACTACGGATGCCTCTCTGATCGGGTGGGGGCATTATCAGGGCAGGATGGTCCACGGACGTGGCAACCCATAGAATACCATCTGCACATAAATGTCCTGGAGATGAGAGCGGTGCTTTTAACGTTGCAGGCCCTCAACGACTTTCTTCCCACGGGGACTATTGCAGTACAAACGGACAACATGTCCGTGGTCTGGTACATCAACAAGCAGGGCGGGACCAGGTCCTATCCGTTGTGTCGAGAAGCTCTCAGACTTTGGCAATGGGCAATCTCCTCTCATCGGTTTCTGATAGCAACGCACATCCCCGGCAGGTCCAACCTCTTGGCGGACAGGCTGAGCAGATCCATTCTGATGCCTCACGAGTGGTCTCTCAATCAATCTGTAGTGGATCAGATTTTTCAGAAGTGGGGCACTCCTTGTTGCAATCTTTTTGCTACTCCTCAAAACAACAAGTGCCCCGATTTTTTCACCCTCTTTCCCCTTCCAGGCCAACCCCTGAGAGACTCTCTAACCCAGGATTAGCCCCGGGGACTTCTGTACGCTTTTCCTCCTTTTCCCTTGATTCCACAAGTCATTCAGAAAGCCACCGTTTTGAGGGCCAAGTTGATTCTCATTGCCCCTTATTGGCCTCGACAAATTTGGTTTCCGTCTCTGCATCGTCACCTTCTGGTGCAGCCCTGGCATCTGGACCCAGTTCCGGATCTCTTGATCCACCAGTCGGGTCAGCAGCACCGGGCCATTCATTCTCTCAACCTCACTGCTTGGTTGCTCCACTTCCTTCCCTAGCCAGGCTACCGATGATCTCTGACTCATTCAGAGACATCTTAGTGTCTTCTTTAAAGTCGTCCACTAGGACTGTTTATGCTAGCAAGTGGCGACGTTTTTCTATTTGGGCAAATTCCAGGAATATTGATCCCTTTACTGCCCCTGTACATTCTGTTTTAGATTTCCTGGCGGAGGTTTTTCATTCAGGATCCTCGTCATCTACAGTTAAAGTACAACTGGCTGCTATTGCCAAGTATCATGTTGGCTTGCATGACAATAACATTATGTCTCATAGATTATGCAAGGCCTTTCTGAGAGGAGTTTTTCTCCTAAAGCCACCTATAAAGCATCCTCCTCCGCAATGGGATCTAAACTTAATGTTGGCATCCTTGATGCTACCTCCCTTCGAACAGTCTGCTTCATGTTCTTTGAAGTTATTGACCTGGAAAACTATATTCTTACTGGCTGTCACTTCAGCAAGAAGGGTTTCCGAGATTCAAGCTCTCTGCATTCGTTCCCCTTACTTGGTTTTTCATAAGGACAGGGTATCATTAAGAACGAACCCGTCCTTTCTCCCCAAAGTTGTGTCTCAAACCAATATTAACCAATCTATAGATCTACCAGTCTTTTTCCCAAACTATTCCGACAGAGCTGAACAGAAGCTTCATTTTTGGATGTCCATCGTCAGCTCAGGTACTATTTGCATAGAACTAAACAATTCTGGAAATCGGACCAATTATTTGTCTCCTATGCAGAAAACAGGATAGGTCTTCCAGTTTCTAAAGTGACCTTATCCAGATGGTTGACTTCCACCATTTCCTATGTGTACTCTCTCAGAGGCAAGCAGCTATCTTCTAAACCAAAAGCACACTCAACCAGGAGTCTATCCACTTCTGCAGCCTTTCAGGATAGACTACCCATTGATACCATTTGTGCAGCAGCTACTTGGGCCACGCCTCATACCTTTGTCTCTCATTACAAGTTGGACTTGGCCTCCAGAGATAGGGCCAGTTTTGGTTCCACAGTTCTCAAGAGTCTGTTCCATTGAGCCACCCGGGATACAGGTGCTAGGGACGCTGTCCCATCCAGCAAGAATGAAGGCGAGATTGACAACTTAACATTTAGAAGTTATGTACCTACCATAACGTTCCATGTTAGTTGTCTTCTCGCCTTCTTTCTTGCGTCCCTCCCTCCTTCCCCCTGGCCTGGACAGATCTTGAAGAGTTCCTATCAGGTTGTTTTCCTCCTGAGCCTTCATATGAGGACTCTTTTTATGAACTTGTTTTCCTAATTATGTTAGGCTAGTCCTTAGCAGGGTAGGTTAGCTGCCAAACGAGATCTGAGGTAGTTCCGCCTTGCATCATGGGATATAGGGTTGCCTCAAGCTGGTAAAAGGAGTTCTCAAGCTAAAGCAAGTGCCGAGTCGGAGCCGAGGATCGGCTCCGAACCCATCCAGCAAGAAAGAAGGCGAGAGAAGACAACTAACATGGAACGTTATGGTAGGTACATAACTTCTAATTAATCAGCATACAGATTTGTACCTATTTTTCATGTGCCTTGTCCAGATTTTTGATGTTTCCAGGTTGAGAGGTGTGGGTCTCATCAAATATGTCCTCCATGGGCACTGGACCCCAGTCCAGATCTCCTCTCATACCCATCGGGCCTGATTCATCGAGACATTCTGGGCCTCAAATTGACTGCATGAATTCTCCAATTCCAATGATGGCTAGACATTCCAGGCTTTCCTCTCCTGTTCAAAGAATTTTGTTTTAATCTCAAAAATCCTCTACAAGAAAGATTTATAAATGTAAATGGAAGAGATTCTCCTTATGGACTCAGCAGAGAGATTTGGATCCTTTCTCTGCTTCTGTTCTTGCTGTTTTAGAATTTCTAGCATTTCGTTTTCAAGGTAGGGCTAGATTTCTCTACTATTAAAGTTCACCTGGGTGCTATTTTGAATTTTCATGTTGGAGGTAATGCTTTTCCCTTTGGCATCATCTAGGCTATGTAAGGCTTTTCTTAAGGGTACTTGTTTACTTAGGCTACCTATCAAAGACCCTGTACCACCATGGGATCTTACTTCTGTTTTACAGACTCTGATACAGTCACCCTTTGAACCGTTCACAAAGTGGATCTCAAGTTTCTTTCTTGGAAAACAATTTTTCTTGTAGCTTTAACATCAGCAAGACGAGTCTCTGAACTCCAAGCACTCTCTTCAATACTCCCTTAATTAACCTTTTATAAGGGTGAAGTTGCCTTGTGTACAAATCTATCTTTCTTACCCAAAGTTGCAGCAGAAGCTAACATTAATCAAGTTATCAGTTTGCCAGTTTTCTTCAGTAAATTTGAGATCAAAGGAGAATACATGCTCTGCTCTTTAGATGTACATAGACAACTTTGTTTCTATTTTCATAGAACAAGGGAAGTTGGGAAGACAGATCAATTATTCGTTTCCTTTGCCAAAAACAAGTTGGGTAGCCCTGTCTCAAAAACCACAATAGATGAATGGATAATTGTATTTCTCATTTGTACTCCTTAACAAGTTTGACCTTGCCATTACAACCAAAAATTCATTCTGCTAGGTAAGTGGCTGCATCATCTGCTTTTTGGTCCAGAGCTTCCATGATGATATTTGTATGGTTCCCACTTGGTCTAAATCTCATACTTTTGTGGCTCATTATAAATTGGACATCCTCCCAGAAATAGAGCTGCATTTGGCTCTTCGGTATTCTGAAGCATTCTTCCATGGGGGCCACCCAAGGTTACTGTAGCTGGGGACTCTGTCCCATTTCTTGAGGAACGAATGAAAATGACAACATCAGATGTTGAGGTTATGTATTTACCATAACTATGCATCTGTGTTGTCCATTTTCATTTTTCCTTAACTTCCCTTCTACCTTCCCCCTTCCTTGTCTTTGTGAATGACTTAGTGGAGTTTGTCAGGAACCAGTGTTCCTGTTTGAGCCCTTGTTCTGTTCTATTACATCTTTTTCAGTCAGTGTTATGAGTATGTTGCATTTCTCAAACATAGCTTAGAGGCAGCAAACTTGATCTGAGGTAAAGCAGTGATCAGGGGCATTATGGATAAAGGGAGGACCTCAGAGTCAAATCCTAGACTGTAAAAAATCAGCTCTGAACCCATTTGTCAAGGAAGAATGGAAATGGACAACATGGATGCTTAGTTATGGTAAGTACATAACTTAAATTTCTTCCAGCTCAAGTTTTTGTAATAAAGCAGTAACATTTCCTTCTCCCCTACATCAAAAGAGAAGGGAAAAGAACTCTCTAAACAGAAAGAGTTGACTTCAGAGCTCAAGATTGCAGACAAAGAGCTCATGAAAGCCTAAAAACTGGTCTTCCCATTCTGTAGTTTATGTGGCTTTGGTACCAAAAATACTAAAATCTTTTGATCAGAATCCCACATTGATCTGTTCTGTTTCTCCCTGTTACTTTTTTCCGTGGAGATTGTTAGTCCCTGACTCCATTCCCAGATACTCTAACATTTGTCCTGGGCTTCTTTGACGGCCTTTTCCTCAGTCTGCCCATTCTTCAAGTAGCTTTACCAAAGCTGACATCAACAGAATGATTCAGAGGCATCTATGAACTTCGATACATTTGGCATCCTCTCAACTCCATCCCCATGTGTCATGCCAAGAACAGTGCGAATCACCCCTCCACTGATGTCTCAGTTGCATGTCCAATCTTTGGAACTGAAGCCCTCGTATACAAACATTCCCAGAGCACCTACATTGATGCCAATAGTGCTTTCCACTTGGTCCCAACTATCCCCAGTCTCTCTCGACTCCGAACTTGTCTGATCAGGATGAAAGTCAGAACGGAAACACTGAGGTGAGTGCCTGAAGGAATGGGTCTTGACAGCTGGGCTCCAATGTTGACATCGCAGCCTGGATAGGTTGGAGCCTCTGGAGCTCTCTCTGTTCCCCCATTAGAGACATCTCCTTTACTCTGATTTCTGCTTTGGTAGCTTTCCAGTGGGTTCTGTCCAAGCCAAGAGAAAGGTATCTGTCCTTCTTATTCAGATCCGACCCAACATCCTATGTGTACTGCTTCAGACTCCACTCCTTCACGTCGACAGGGACAGTCAGTTGTCAAAAGTCTCAAGGAAGTTCTCTCACTGAGTTTCCATTCTGATTCGGGCCCATCTCCAGAGGTTCCCCAAAGACAGAGTCATAGGAAGCAGACTTGCAAATAAAAGCACTTAGATTCATCACCGGAATCTGTCACAGAAAATAGGGATTTGGATGAAGGGGAGGGTTCCCCTTGATCCCCCTTCAGCAATGTCTCCTTTGGTAAAATCGTAGAACTGATGAAGCAGAAAAGGGAGATGGACCATTAGTGTACCTTCCCTGGAAGAAAATCTGTTCTTAAAGGCTTTTGGAGCTGGCTGTTCTTCTCCCTGGGTGGTCTCCCCTTCTGATGCCTTCATTAATTTGGTGTCTCAAGAAGGCCTGGAATGAGCCTTATATAGCAGAGTCAGTTCAAGCAACCAGACAAGATTTGGTAGCACCAAAGGGTAGAGCTCATTGGAGTAAAGACCCCCCTGTAAATGCTGTGGTTGTAGTGGCAGCCACAAAGAAAGAGCTTTCAGACGAAAGTACGTCTGTGCACCACCCTAATAGGGAATCCAGGGCTCTGGACAGATTCGGAAAATGGACTTGCTTTTCAGTGACCTTTTCTTTGAGAGCACTGAACTATCTTGCCCATATTACACATTTCCAGAGAGAATTGACCAATGACATCAGCAATTCTCTTTCAAGTAATTTGCTAGCGGATATCCAAAAGAATGTGGAATCCTAGCTCTCTACCTTTAATTCAATCTTTAACGTTTCCATGCATCTGCTTTTCAGTGCAGCTGATGGAATGGCTAGAGCAGCAGGTACCAGCATAGCTGTATGCCACCATGCCAAGATGCATTTGTGTGCTTTTGTAGATGGCTTTAAGACCTCCATTTTTAATGTCCCTTTTGATGGTTCCACTTTGTTTGGACCTAAGGTTAGAGATATTCACCAGATGTGAACAGGATGGTAAGACCTTGTCTGCCATGGGAATCTGCTTCTTTACTCCTCAAAGAAACTTCTTCCAGGAATCTGTTCGGAGGAAAGAAGGTGTGGTTCAGAAAGTCACAGGATTTTAACCAAAATGCTTCCTTGTACCCCCCACACCAACAACTCATGGCATAGGAAGGGTTAATTTTAATGGATGTCATCCAAGGGGAAGAGGCAGTCCGCAAGACTAAGGATTTTGCGGTCCCTTTTCTAAGAAATCTTTTTGGTGCTCCTGAAGGGTTGCCGACTGCCACACACTGGAGGTGGTCAGGGGATGCTTATCCCTACATCCTCAAACTTAGTGGGCCATCACTTCATACTCTTAGGTGATTAGGAAACAACAAGAGGATGCACCATTCCATTTCAGTCTCCCCTCAAATAAAAACAAGGATTTCCTTAGTGCCACTCCAATAAATGGAATCCACAACAGCAGAAGTCAAAAAGCTGTTTTGGGGGGGGGGTGGGCATCCGGCAGGTCCCACCAGACCAGATAGGATCTGACATCAACTCCAAGTTCTTTTTAGTTCCAAAGAAGACAGGGGACCCAAGGCTGTTCTGGACCTAAATCATTTAAAGCAATTTGTGAAGCAAACAAAATTCTGGATGTTCATGGTTCAGTCCATTTTACCTCTACTGAGGAAGGATGATTTGCTCAGTAGTTGTCCGTATTGCCTACTTTCATGTAAAGATAAAAGGGCACTCCAGGAGATTCCTCTCTTTCAGGCTGGCAGTCAATTTCTTTCAATTTAGAGCTCTGCCCTTTGTACTCACTACAGCTTGCTTGGTGTTTACCAAATACATGGCAGTATAGTGACATACTGTCTGACTGCAGGGGTTCCAGGTGTTTACATATTTGGATAACTGGCTAAGTGTTTCAAACAGGAATTTATTCATTCAGCAGAGGGACTTTTTACTTGTTACTTCACAGCTTGGGGTTTACTGTGAACCTGGCAAAGAGCAAACTGAATCTATCTCAGTCAGTAGAATTCATCAGATGCTACCTGGACATAACAGCTGAAACGCCCACCTTACCATAGCACAGGGTTCTTTCCATTTGATAAGCAGCAAACCAAGTATTGTCTCACCCTTCGCCTCCAGCGAAACTAATTCTGAATTGTCTAGGGCTTATTGCTTCTGTGATTGCCTTGACCCCTCTTTCCAGATTTCGCATGAGAGTTTTTCAGTGGACCATGTCAGTCCAATGGTACCAAGTTTATCAGCCCCTCAGCACCCCAGTCAGACTAACACCCATGTGAAGAACTCCCATCAAATGGTGGATCACATTCACAGAGTTGTTAGAGGGTGTCCATTCTGTCTTTCACCTCCAGTAGCAGTGGTTACCATGGATGCTTCCCTTTTAGGGTTGGGGGCATTAAGAAGGGAAGACTGTTCAGGGTATTTAGGAACCATTAAAGACCAACCTTCACTTCAAATGTCTGGAAATGAGAGCAGTCATATTTGCATTGCATGTGTTTCAAAACTGTCTGCCAGTGTGAGTTAAGTTCAGACAGACATGTCAGTAGTTTGGTATATCAAAAACCTGGGAGAAACCAGACCCTCTGTCTCCTTCATTCCTCTTCACGATAGGGTCTTGGGTGAGACCCTCTGATCTGGCTCGGCCACATTTCACAGACTTGGATCTGACTCTCAAGCTTCTCCCTTATACCCCCAATGCCCTTCATCCACCCATCTACCTCAGATTTAGTTTGCCACTTCACTGAGTCAGACGTGGATTTTGTACTCTCAACCATGGTTAGCCTTATTTTGATAATTTTACAAAATTGTAAGTGTTTTTTCTGTATATCTTTCGTCCTCCTCTTATTCTTTAGTGTGTGTGTGTGTGTATGTGTGTGCACATTCTTCCTTCTTTCCTGTAAAAAAGAAAATCACAAGTAGCCTAGCTTAGTTGAATTATTTGTTAAAGTTACTATTACCTAGTTAAAATAATAGATGTTCTTCGTCTTCCATTGCTGCAGTCCTGACTATTGGGTATAGTCCGCGTCCAGTCGGCCCGAATACCAGAGTATAAGGCTGACGTCGGTCAGGGCGCATTAGACTGACGTCAGTACGTCAGGGTACTAATGCGCATGACCGACGTCATATCCTCAGTCTTTTTTGCCGCATGGTCCGATGCAGAAGCAGTTTTGCGAGTGCAGGTTGGCGTTCTGAAATATTTCCGAAACCGGAGTTTCAGACCGAAACAGAGTTGGCTAAGTACCCCGTTGGGGAACATTTTGGTTTTTCTTGCCTCAGTATTTTACCGGATGTCAGAAAAAGTGAATAACTGTATTTCTTGTGGGAAACAGATACCTCATAGGGATTATCATACCTTGTGTATACCTTGTTTAGGGCCTGAGCACGACGTTGTTGGTTGCCGCTCTTGTGCTAGGTTTAACAAACGCACTATTAAGAGGAGGTTAGACTGTGCCAGGTTAGTGTTTGGGAAGCGTTGCAATTATAAAATGCCGTCGGATGCTCCGGCCGCTTCCTCCAAGAAGCGCAAGGATAAAACAGTGAAGCCTAGGGTTGATGAACCGGCAGTCCCGGACGTCGGTTCTTTAGAAGGCTCAGTGGAGCCGGAGGTTTTGCCAGGAGTTTCCATGGAGTCCCAGGCAGAACCTATACTATTACAGGATGTGCCTTCTCAGGAGGTAGGCCAGGCTGAGGGGGCTTCTCAGGTGTCTGTTCTTCCCTCTCTTCCCAAGGTAGTTAGAGCCTCTCCTTCTGTTGCCAAAACTTCTTTGAGAGGTAGGCCTAGTTCAGCTTCAGTGGGGGCTTCTCCTAGCATTTCGGGTTCTGTACCTAAGAAACATATGCTTAAAATGGCAGAAGATTTGATTACTATGATTAGAGGTTCTATGCCCTCGCCTGATAAGAGGCCTAGGGTGGAACCGGAGTTTGATAGTTTTGAACAGTGTTCAGAGGCTTCAGAATCTTCTGTGGAAGATATGCAGGAGTATCCTACTTATTCTGATTCTGATGTGGATGATTCCACTCCTACAGCTTCTCCGCCTGAGGATTTCTCATTTTCAGAGACTCTGCATTCCATGAGGGAGCACTTTAAATGGGAAGGCCAGGATTACTCTGATTCCAGGAAAAGGCTTAGGGAATTCTTGTTTTACCCCAGCATAGGCCTTTAGCTATTCCTCCTGTGTTGAATGTGGTGGAAGATGTTTTTGCAGAGGCTTCCCTGAACCCTGACTCTTTGCCTCCTGCTCCTGTTAAGCCTGATAGGTATTATAGGGTGCCCGAAGCTCATAAATATTTGTTTAAGAGTCCTAGGGCGGACCCAGAAACTATTTCTCAAGGGCCTAAGGGTGTAAAGGCTTCTGTGGTTAAAAATCCTGTTCCCACTGATAAAGAGGCAAGGGCTTTGGATAGGTGGGGAAAGAAAGTGTATACTTCTTCCACTCTAGCCATGAGAGCATTGAATTGTCAGTTTCACATGCTTAAATATCAGAATTATCTCCTTTCACAATTGAAATCTAAGGTGGATGCTTTGGCGGAAGGTATTGTGTGTAAAGAGTTGCTGGATTTGGTTCACGTGTCTGAACAAGTGGGTAAGCATTCTTTGCAATGTGGTTTTGATGCTGTACAGGCCTCCTCGAGGGTGGCTGCTACCAGTTCTGTTCTTCGAGGCATGCTTGGTTGAAGGATCAGAATTTAGCTGAGCATGTTAAGACAAGGATTTTGGATGCTCCTTTACAGTCTGATGTGTTGTTTGGATCGCCTGTGGAAGCAGTTTTAAAGAAAATGGAGGACAAAGCTAAGTCTATGCAAACTGTTAAAGATTTTTTGCAGGTGCAGCCACCAAAGTTTAGTAGAAATTGGCCTGCTAAGGGGTGGACATATCCTGCTTATGATTCCCAGTCTAGGGGTAGGTCTAGACGTGGTAGGGGCAGGGCTCAAGGTTCTTTTAGGCCTAGAACAGGGAGTTCACCTGCTCAGACTTCTGGTGAGGGCAGGGGTCAGTCCTTTCGTAAACAAACCCAATGACCTGTCTTTTCAGCTGCCAGCAGATTCACGTTTGGCAGCTCCTTTGGGAGGAAGACTGTCTCTTTTCAAGAAAAATTGGGATTTAATTACTCAAGACAAATGGGTGTTGGATATCATTCACCACGGTTACAGATTTTATTTCCATACAATGCCCCCTTTCAAAGGCATGCCAGACGTTCCTCCTCCACAAAGAAAAGAGGCTCACAAGCAAGTTTCTCAGTTACTTCACATAGGGGCCATTCAGCCAGTCCCTGTATCAGAAAGGGGCCTAGGATTTTATTCTCGCCTGTTCCTTGTACCAAAGAAGGGGAACACGTGGAGACCAATTTTGGATTTATCTCTCCTCAACACGTTTTTGGACATTCCCAAGTTCAAGATGTTGACGTTACAACAGCTTTTACCTTTGCTGGGCAAAGATCACTGGATGGTAACTTTAGATCTCAAGGAAGCTTACCTTCATGTGCCTATAAGGCTAAGTTGCAGGAAGTATCTGCGGTTTCGAGCTGGAAATTCTCATTATCAGTTCTCTGCATTGCCCTTTGGCTTATCTACTGCCCAGAGTATTCACAAAGGTTCTGGCTCCAGTGATAGCTTACTTCAGGCTTCAAGGAATTCAAATCTATCCTTACTTGGACGACTGCCTGATTCTGGCTCAAGAAAAGGAAGACCTTCTACAGCATCTGGAATATGTTATAGCAGTGCTAAGATGCCTAGGGTATTCTGTGAACGAAATAAAGTCCAGTCTAGTACCCTCTCAAGACATGTGCTTTCTGGGTGTGAGACTGAATACAGCAGCCCAGATGGCCTTTTAACCCCGGACAAACAAAAGAGTCTGTCACTTTACTTCCATCAACTATCTCATCAGTCCGTGCTGACTGCAAGGACAGTCCTTCAAGCATTAGGGTTCATGGCATCTTGTATTCTGGTGCTTCCCAATGCCAAACTGCATATGAGGAAGCTACAATGGTATCTCAAAAATGTATGGACACAGCACTGCCAGGATTTGGACACTGTCATTCAAATAATACCTTGCCTTCAAAAAGAATTCTTGTGGTGGGCTCAGGAATGTCACCTAAACAAGGGACTCTCTGTGACCCGGCCAGAGGCAAGTCAGATCTTAACAACAGATGCCTCGGACATTGCTTGGGGAGCTCATCTAAATGGAAAGTGGATACAAGACAAGTGGCCTGCCAGACTACAGCATCTACATATCAACATGAAAGAGATGTTAGCAGTCCAGTTTGCATTAATGGCTTTCAAGGAGTTACTTCTTCCAGGGCAGGTGTTGATTCTAACAGACAACACAACTGTCATGTGGTACATCAACAAGCAAGGGGGAACACATTCTTATCCTCTATGCAGGCAAGCAATGATTTTATGGGAGACTGCGCTAAGCCTGCAACTAACTCTTCAGGCAAGGTTTCTGCCAGGAGCACAGAACTCCTTAGCAGATGTGTTAAGCAGACAAATCATGGATCCCCACAGTGGAAACTGGATCTTCATGTATTTCAGAAACTGACAGTGTCATGGGGAACTCCAGACATAGATCTGTTCGCTTCTCCACTAAACCACCAGCTGCCAAAGTATTGCACAAAGGGGTTTCATCACACAGCTTGGAAAGTGGATGCTCTGTCTTTCAGTTGGAAAAACCTTCATGTGTATGCCTTTCCACCTCTGCCTCTTCTTCCAAAGGTACTATTAAAGGTCAGACAAGACAGGCCAAGGATGATTTTGATAGCTCCAGATTGGCCTCGGCAACACTGGTACCCACTACTACGGAGTCTGGTAAAGAAGCCTCCATGGCCTTTACCTCTGATTCCTCATCTGTTATCTCAGAAGGACGGTCATCTGCTCAATGTCAAGCTTCACTCTCTTCATCTAACAGCCTGGTATATTCTGTGTTGAAACACAGCAGGTCTCAACTTCCTCAACAAGTTTTAAATGTGATTATGGAAGCTAGAAGACCTAGTACAAGGAGAGTGTGCAGAAAAATGGAAGAGATTTTTATTTTGGAGTACAGCAAAGAATTTGGAGATTTCTGAGCCTAATTTGAGTGTGGCTCTTCAATATCTTACTGAATTATTGGACAAAGGTTTGTCCTTCTCTTCCATTAAGATTCATGCTGCAGCAATTTCAGCTCACTATGATTGTGACCCACCTTTGTTTTCGCATCCTTTGTTCAAGCAGTTTCTTAGCGGGGCAAAGAATATAAGACCCCACGTAGAGCTCCTACTCCTGCTTGGGATCTCAATTTTGTGTTGGAAAAACTTACTCTACAACCTTTTGAGCCTGCAGCTACTGCTGAATTGAAATACTTGTCATGGAAGACTGCTTTTCTGTTGGCTATTACTTCTGCAAGAAGGGTGTCTGAGTTGCAGGCCCTTATGGCAGTAGAGCCCTTTTGATTTTCCATAAGGATAGGGTATCATTACGTACTAATCCTTCTTTTATGCCTAAGGTGGTTTCTAGTGTGGCTTTAAACCAAACTATTCATTTGCCTACGTTTTTGCAGACCCTCAAAATAAAGGGGAAAAGATTTTGCACACTTTAGATGTACACAGGCAATTGCGTTATTATTTAAGCAGGACTAAGGATTTTAGGCAGTCTCAGCAATTGTTTGTTTCTTTTGCTTTGAGTTCACAGGGCAAGCCTGTGTCAAAACAAACTATTTCTAGGTGGATTGGCTTTTGCATTGCATTTTGTTATTCCCATCATGGCAAGGAGATTCCAGCTGGGATTAGGCCTCATTCCACTAGGGCTACTGCCACTTCAACAGCATTTCTAAGGGGTGGCAACTAAGGATATTTTGGAAGCAGCTACTTGGAGTTCAGTGCATACTTTCTCTAAGCATTATCACCTTCCTATCTACTCTAAGTCTAGGGCTGGTTTTGCCACAGCTGTTTTGCAAGGCATGTTGTCAGCTCCTACTTCTTTATGATTTGCCAGCCTCCCTTACCTCTGCTTTGGGATTCTACCCAATAGTCAGGACTGCAGCAATGGAAGGCGAAGAACATAGTACAGTTTTGTACCTACCATAAATGTAGATGTTCGAGGGTTCCATTGGCGCAGTCCAGTTTACCCTCCCTCCTTCCCGTCTGTATTTAGGGGTGGTTGTGTAGGTGAGTTTACATGCTTATATTTTTGTATATATTGTTGTATATATTGTACATGTTTTTGGTGCAGGTTTTTTGGGACTTGTCTTTTTAGGGTCTTCTGACATCTGGGGCAAGAAAAGACTGAGGATATGACGTCGGTCATGCGCATTAGTACCCTGACGTACTGACGTCAGTCTAATGCGCCCTGACCGACGTCAGCCTTATACTCTGGTATTCGGGCCGACTGGACGCGGACTATACCCAATAGTCAGGACTGCAGCAATGGAATCCTCGAACATCTACATTTATGGTAGGTACAAAACTGTACTTTTAGAACTTACTTTTGCATTTTGGTAGATCTGGTAGTCTATAGTTTTCAAACTTACCTATTTCTGACAGTTATTTTTGGCAAGCTCCTCGTCCATTATGGCTGACAAACTGTTTCCTCGCTTCAAACACTGCACTTCTCATGAGCATAACATCGCCAACCAACATGCCCACAAGGAGTGCGTGTATTGCCTGGGTGCCGGTCATTTAAAAGCTGAATGTTCCATCTGTGCTGCCTTTAACCCATTCACTCCAGTGGAGCTCAGGAAGCTTGTACTGTAACTTCCAATCTATGGAGCCTACGCTTTTTGACGGAATCAAGTTATGTCCTCACATTTCAAACAAATGCTCATATGTCTGAAACCATGGGGGTTATGAAAGAAGTATAAATGTCACTCTTCAGCACAAACTATTTTTATACTGGTAGCATTCTTTAGGTTCTAGGTCTTAAACTGAATTTTATAACTCATGGTAACTATTACTTTTTTAATATTTTGTAAACAACTTACAATAGCTCAGCAACCATTCACATTACACACACACTGTCAACAACATTTTGTTCATCCAGCTGAGAGCTTTCACATGAGGCTAAGGAGTTCTGTCTGTGTTACTTGGTTGTTGAGATATTTAGAAAAATATGAAAATTATATCCATGTAAATTAATATAATAAAAACAGCATTTAATATCTCTTTACCTGCACTAAGCAGAAGTCAAATATTAATGCAGTTGAGTTTTCCATTGTGTAAGCTTTAAGATGAAATATTTTAAAACGTTGTACATAGCATGGTATTGGAGTTATTGATGCAAATATGAGCAAGCAATATGTGATGCCTTGAGGCATCAGTAGTAGTTAAATGCAGATGTACCTGGAGGCGTCACTCTGATGTAGTGAGTTAATCCTCGGGCTCTTGCTGACAGACTGAATAAACTTATTCTGTGGGGCCTTCTTTCCTCTGCTGAGGCTCAGACCCCTTCTTTGGCTTCTTCCTCTGCTACTAAGGGGTCTAAAAAGAGATCCCTTCCTGCCCCCCCCCCCCGAGGAACTGTCGAGCATAAGAAGCCCGAGAAATCTGCGGATTCAACTTCTTTTGATTTGCCCAAGTTAGTTCCCTGACCAGATCCTGTAGTCTCCTTCGATCTGGGGAGACTATTACCATTTCCCCAATGCCTTTGTTGGCTCCGAATTCAGATCCTATCCCCTTGGATCCTAGGACCTCGACCTAGTCCCCAACCCTGTCCTCGAAGTCAAAGAACTCCCGGCCCCCTTGTCTGCTTGTTCCGGGTCCTCAAGAAGCTGGTCCAAGGCAGACAGACAGGATGATGAGGTTTCTTAAGGTCCAGATCCAGATGGGGGTAGTCTCATCTCCATCCCCTTTCAGATGTGTGAGTTCCCTAGGTCACCCCATCAGGACTCTTTCTCCGATCTGTCCCCCATCTTTGGAGCGACAGAATTCGAGATTTCTGTGCATGTCGGACTCTGCACAGAGGAAGCTTCCTTCCTCAGTGCCGAGGATGCCCTTGACTAGCCCGGTTCTTTTAGAGCAGAGCGAGTCTCAGAGCTGTGGTGTTGATGTCAGGTCCGGGAGAATGGGATCAGTTCCATCCTTTTTGGAGCCATCCCTTCCCTTGGGTGCTTTGGCACTTGATAGCTCTGATCTAATCCCTTCTGGGGGCCTTGGATCCGAAGTAAGTCCTGCTTGTTTTTCCTCTGTAGTTTCAGCTTCAGTGGAAGCGGAAAGGGCTTCTCCTGGTCCTTTGGCCTTCCAGATAGTGGAGAGGGTTTTCTCCCAAGTTGGAGATTCGACTGCACAAGTTTCTCAGTCCACCCCTGTACCTCCATTGGATGCAGGCCTTTCTCTCTCTTGTCCTGCCACGAGTGTTCCTGTCCCGAGTGGCCTCCTAGAATTCCCTGCTCAGGAGGAATCCTCTTCTTCTGACTCTCCTCCAGAGTATCTGGCTGAGGAAGTGCCGTGGAAGACTACGTGCAGAAGGAGGTACGTTGATTCCCTATTGGAGTCGTTAACTGAGGATACTGACTTTGAGGGGGAAGGATCCCCCGATCCCCACCTGAAAGCGTCTCCTTTGGAGACATTGGAGATCCTAAAGCAGAAAGGTGGGTGGTCTTCCAACCTCCTTCCTCTGAGGAGTCAGTTCTGTTGTAGGCATTTGAGATGGGCCCATGTACATCCTGGGTGATGCCCCCAGCAAATGCACTGGTAGACTTAGTATTTCACAGTGCATGGAAGGAACTGGACACCACTGAGCCCATACCCAAGCGGTCCGATAGGTTTCTAGTGCCCCGTGCAGACAGGAAACACTGGATTAAGGGCTCTGTAGATGATGCTATCGTGGTGGCAGTGGCCCCCAAGAAAGTGCTGGCAGAAGAAACTACCAGTGTCCACCCACCTAACAAGGAGTCTAGAACACTGGGCAGAACTGGGAAGCATGTTTACTCCTCGGCAACTTTTGTGCTGAGGTTGTTAAACTATCTGGCTCACTTCACCTGGCTTCAGAGGGACCTGATCAAAGAGCTGTCAGCTTCTCTCCGAGTCCATGCCTGCGGAGGAATTTAAGAATGTTTCTCCCAAGCCGACCACTCTTTCCTCTATTGCCAACTCTTCTATGAGGTTAATCTCCCTTACAGAGGAGGGCACCTCACAAGCAACCAGTTCAGGTCTTTCCCTAAGGAAGCATGCCTGGATGAGGCTATGCGATTTTCTGGAGCCCTTTAAGCCATCATTTGTCAATGCCCCTTAATGATGACTCCTTTTTTTTTTTTTTAGGCTGTCTGTTACAGATGCTCTTAGCCACAGCGAGAAAGACGGAAAGACCCTTTCTGCTGTTGGAATCAATTTTCTACCCCTCCAGAGGTCCTTCTCCAGGAACCAGCGTGGGAGTAAGAGAATGTGGTTCCGCAAGTTCCAGGGGCCTTTCCAGGACCCGCTTGGAGAACCCTCCTCTAGAGGTAGAGAGGGAGGGTATGATGGTAGACACTGCCCCAGAGGCAGAGGGGGTCTGCAGAACCAAGAATTTAAGGAACCTCCCCTCAGTAAGCCGTACCAGCACTCCTGAAGCACTGCCCAACTGTCAGTCTCTGGAGGCAGTCTGGGGATGATTAGCATTGTACCCTGAAGCCTGTACCTAGTCGACTCAAAACCACACCACTGGGTGCTAAGCTTAATATTCAGAGGTTATTATATTCCCTTTTCCCTTCCATCTCCAAAATCCAAAAGCCTTCCCAACATGCCACCCAGTCAATGGGAACAGGTAGTACAGGAAATTCAACAGCTGCTGCAAAAAGAGTCATCCAGGAGGTCCCAACCGAACAGAGAGGATTCGGAACCTACTCCTGCTTCTTTTTAGTGCCAAAAAGACAGGCGACATAGGACCCATTTTTGATCTCAGCAAGTTAAAAAAATATGTAAAGAAGGCGAGGTTCTGAATGGTTATGGTTCAGTCCATTCTGCCACTGTTGCACAAGGATGACTGGATGTGCTCGATAGACCTCAAGAAGGATGTGTACTTATTGCATCAAAATAGACAGGCGCTCCAGGAGATATCTGCATTTCCAGCTGGGAGCCAATCCCTGTTGGTTCAGAGCACTGCCCTTTGGGCTCAACACAGCCCCCCCCCCCCCCCCCCCGGGTGTTCACCAAATGCATGGCAGTGGTAGCCGCTCAGCTGAGGCTCAAGGGCGTCCAAGTGTTTCCATATTTAGACAATTGGCTCCTAACTGCTCTCACACGGCATTAGTTAACCCAAGCCAGAGATTCCAAAGACAACCACAAGGCGTTCTATAACTTTGTCAAGAATCTAAATGGCAATCCTCAGATCTGCTCTGAGCTACAACAGAATGGCATTAAATATACCGATACCAAGGTTATTGCCAGTATCCTGGCAGATCAATTCAGTGCCAACTTCACCACCTAAATGGCCCATCTCAATACCGGAAGAGTGCCAAATTCCGATAACGGCCACACAGGTAAAAAACGCACTCTCCAAAGCTAAGAATACAGCATCCATGGGACCAGATGACATCCCGGGCTGTGTATTACATGAACTACAAAATGAACTGGCACCTCAGCTAAGTGTCATGTTTAATCATAGCCTCACCTCAGGCTTCGTGCCCACTGAGTGGTGCACAGCTACAGTTATCCCACTCCACAAGGGGGGATCCACTTTGGATCCCGGGAACTGCCGCCCCATCAGTCTGATGAGCCTGATCTGCAAGGCCATGGAACATATCATCATGTAAATTATAAACAAAGACATTGGCAACCTTCAAACACTAGACCCACCCAGTTTGGGTTCATGAAGGGCCGATCTTGTCTCCTGAACCTAATTGACTTCTTCGAATCAAGTCTCCAGAGCCGGGGACGAGGGTAAAGTGGTCCACACAGCCTATCTGGACCTCGCCAATGTCTTTGACACCATCCCCCACTCTGGAATCCTAGATAGATTTACTAAGCTGGGCATTAATTCCTACGTCACTTGATGGGGTGCCAACTGGCTTACTGACAGAACCCACACTGTAAAAGTAGCCGACTCCAAATCCAGCTCCAGACATGTGACAAGTGGAGTACCACAGGGTTCAGTCCTGGGACCACTCTTGTTTGGCATCTACTTTTCTGAAGTACAGGCCAACACTAAGGGACTCTGGCTAACAAAGTTTGCAGATGACTGCAAACTGGGAGCCATTATTGAATCCCCAAATGATGTGGATACTCTACAAAAGGGCCTTACAGAAACAGATGCTTGGTGCCAGAGCCATGGGCTCAAGCTCAATGCCAAGAAATTTATAGTTTATCCCCTTTGGGAAAAAACATGTACCCGTGATTTACCACATAGGTGGCAGTACACTAAACACCAAAAGTGTGAGAAGAGACTTGGGGACACAGGTGGACAGTGGTCTCACCTTTGATAACCACATCGCCACAACAGTCAGGAAATCCTTCTTTGTGGCACACCTCATCACTAAGGGCTTTTCATCCAGAAAAAAGGAGGTCATTGTCCCACTGTACTCATCCCTCATTAGAACCATTATAGAATATAACTCCCCGTTTGGTACGTACCTCTCAAGACATCTGCAACAATTGGAAAGGCCACAGAAGTACCTCACTAAAAGAATCATAGGCCTAAAGCAGATGCCCTATGCTGACCTCCTTAAAAACCTTCAGCTATACTCTTTCGCATATCGTCTACTCAGAGGTGATCTCTGTTTAACATACAAGGCCATGTCATACCCAGAGCTGTTGGACATGCTACACTTAAAGAAATCCCAGTCCCTCAGAGCCACATGCTCCAGGGATCTAAACCTTGTCATCACAGTAAACAAAACATGCTGGAGGGATAGGTTACTGGCCCAGAGTCTCCCCAGACTCTGGAATAGACTGCCCATACATGTCAAGCAGAGCACCTCTTTGGCCCTCTTCAAAAGGAACCTTGACAATTGGATGGGAGAAAGGAAATTCACCTCTGGGATCACGTCAGTCGCCCTGCTAGACGGGTCCAGGGAAGTAAATAGTGTTGGAAGAAATTTCCAGGGAATTATGACTAGGCTTGTATAGGTCCTAGGACTGATAGCCTAGTACCAACCTATGAACCTCCTTACTTCAATTGGAGCACTCTGTGAGCATCACTATAAACACGAGCAAGTCCAAGCTTAGTCTGGTTCAGAATCTAGAGATGTTCATCGTGTTACACTGCTGCAGTCATTACACTTGGGTTATCCTGCCGTCAGGCAGATGTTCATCGTGCATACAGCTGCAGTCATAACAGATGGGTTCTCCTGCCGTCAGGCGGGTCCTCGGTCGGCCGAATTCCAAAGTCTAGGTCCGGCGTCGGTTGTCGTCACTTCTTCCCTGACGTCAGTGCGACAGGGGTATAAAGGAACCAGCCGACGCCATTTTCTTCAGTCTTTCTTGCCGCACGGTGCCCGAAGCAGAAGCAGTTCGCAAGTGCCGGTCGGCCAGCTCCTGAGATTACGAAATTTGGAAACTGAAGTCTTCTTAAAAGCTAAGTACCCGCTAGAAACTTTTCTTGCCTCAGACCGATGTCAGACAAAGTTAATAATTGTATTTCTTGTGGGAAGCAAATACCGCATAAGGATTTCCATTCCCTCTGTGTATGTATGTTTAGGCCCGGACCACGACGTCTTGGTCTGTCGCTTTTGTGCTACATTCAACAAACGCACTATTAAGCATCGGGCGGAGTTCGCCCAGCATTATTTTGGGAAAGCATTTAACTATACTATGTCGTAGGATACTCCGACTCCGGTTTTGTTTAAAAAACGCAAAGACAAGGACCGACACACGAGGTCCGCGGCCTCTACCGACACCACGCCAAAGCCGACTACACGTGGTCCGGTTCTCAGTGAGGCGCCTACGCAGCCCCTGATTACCGACGACACTTCTTTGACGGTGTCTCCTGTACCTGAGGTCACAGGCTCCTCGGCCCACACCCCGACTACAGATACCGAAGCCACTCTTGGCATTGAAACTCTGAATGTGGACAGGTCCACTTCCACTCAAGGTGTCTTCAGACCTTCCTCTTCTTTCTCCATCAAGGCTTTCACAAAGTCTAAAGCAACCATGCACTCTAAAAGACCAGCTACACAGGGCCCATCTCCATGCCCCATGCCTAAGAAACAGATGCTTAAAATGGCTGAGGATTTAATTACTCTAATCAGAGGTTCTCAGCCCCCACCGGACAAAAGGCCCAGAGTGGAGGAAGATTCCCCCTCCTCTGATCAGGGCTCCATTATTTCAGAGCACTCTGATGATGAGGAACATTCTTTACTCCCCTTTTGAAGACTCTGATGCGGAGGAGTCCATCCCTTCTGTATCCCCCCCCCCCCCCGAGGATTACTCATTTGGGGAAACTTTGCATACCTTAAGGGAACACTTCCACTGGGAAGGCCAGGATTATTCAGATTCCAAGAAAAGGCTCAGGGAATTTCTCTTGTTACCTCAGCATAGGCCTCTGGCTATACCTCCTGTCTTGGACATCCTAGATGATGTTTACTCTGAGGCCTGCCTTAACCCGGACTCTCTCCCTCCAGCTCCAGTTAAACCTGACAGGTACTACAGGGTTCCTGACTCACACCAATTTCTTTGCAAAAGCCATGCTGCTGACCCAGAAACCATCTCACAGGGCCCCAAGGGAGTTAAGGCCTCCATTGCCAAAAATCCATTGCCTTCCGAGAGAGATTCCAGATCCTTAGAAAGGTGGGGAAAAAAGGTATATACCTCGGCTACCTTATCCATGAGGGCCTTAAACTGTCAGTTTCATATGCTAAAATACCAACAGTTTTTGTTATCACAATTGAAGAGTAAAATGTCACAACCTGAACAACCAGACTTGAAGGAGTTGCAGGATTTGATGCATAGTGCAGAACAAGTGGGTAAGCATACCTTACAATGTGGTTTTGATGCTCTAGAGGCCTCATGTAGAGCTGCTGTTAAAGGATCAGTCATATGTAGGCATGCCTGGCTCGAGGAACAAGCCTTGCCTGATCATGTCAAAGCTAAATTACTAGACGCCCCTCTTCAAAAGGATGTACTATTTGGTGCTAATGCTGAGGAGGTATTAAGGAAAATGGAGGAAAAGGCTAAATCAATGCAAACTGTGAAAGAATTTCTACAGGTTCAACCTCCACGTTTTAGCAGAAATTGGCCTTCCAAAAACTGGTCCTTTCCTGCCAGACAGACCCCAAAGAGGCAGATACAGGCGCCCGAGGGGCAGAGGACAATCCCAAGGATCATATAGAGGCAGACAATGGCAAGCTTCTACACAAAGAGGTGGTGAGGACAACTCGCAATCTTTCACAAAGCAAACCCAATGACTTTCCCCTTTGCATGCCAACCAGGTCTCAAATGGCAGCCCCCTTAGGAGGAAAGCTGGCATTATTTTAAAAGAATTGGCATGTCACAAAGGACAAATGGATCCTGGACATTATAAACAGAGGCTACAAATTCCATTTTCACACCCTTCCAAAAATGAGAGGCATGCCAAACCTGCCACACAATCAAAGGACAGAGGCACAAAGGCAAATTACAGATCTCATAAACATGAAAGCTATTCAAGAGGTACCTACGCACGAGCAAGGTCAAGGTTTTTATTCCAGGCTATTTCTGGTGCCAAGGAAGGGAAAAGATTGGAGACCTATTTTGGATCTATCCATCCTAAACACATTTCTACTGTACCAAAATTCAAGATGCTCACTCTACAGCAACTTCTTCCCATGCTGGGCAAGGAGTCTTGGCTGGTAACATTGGACCTCAAGGAGGCATACCTGCATGTCCCAATCAGACAAAATTGCAGAAGGTACCTCAGATTTCTTGCAGGTTCAACCCATTATCAATTCTCTGCATTGCCCTTTGGCTTATTTACTGCGCCCAGAGTATTCACGAAATGCCTGGCATCAGTAATTGCCTACTGCAGACTTCAAGGGATACAAATATACCCCTATTTGGACGACTGCCTGATCCAAGCGGACAGCAAGCACATTCTTCTGAAACATCTGGCTTATGTAATAATGTTATTGAAATCTCTGGAATACACAGTCAACAAAACGAAATCAAGGCTAATACCCTCTCGGAAGATAATTTTCCTGGGTGCCAATTTGGACACAAACACCCAGATGGCCTACCTCACGCCAGAGAAGCAGGGGCAACTAATTCAATACTTCAGAACACTAGCAAATTGCACCAGGCTGACTGCAAGGAAAATCCTGCAGGCTCTGGGATTCATGGCATCTTGCATCTTACTAATCCCATGTGCAAAGCTGCATATGAGGAAACTACAATGGTACCTGAAAAACATATGGTCTCAACACAGCCACAGTTTGGAAACAATAATACCACTAATTCCATGTCCGCAAAAGGAATTTCTGTGGTGGGCTCAAGCATGTCAAACAAACACAGGTCTTCCATTCAGCAAGCCTCAAGCAAATCAAGTCATCACAACAGACGCCTCGGACTACGCCTGGGGGGGCGCACATGACAGATCGGTGCATTCAGGGCAAATGGTCCCAAAAAGAAAAGCACCTTCACATCAATCAAAAAGAAATGCTAGCAGTAATAAATGCTATTATAGCTTTCAAGGACTTTCTACAACCAGGACAACTATTGATAAGAACGGACAACACCACAGTTATGTGGTACATAAACAGGGAGGAACACATTCTTACCCCCTATGCAGACTGGCCATGTCACTTTGGAACATGGCCATGGACTTACAAATGGAACTACAAGCACAGTACTTGCCAGGCAAGGAAAACACGCTGGCAGACAACCTAAGCAGGAATATGACAGATCCACACGAATGGAAATTGCATCCAAAAGTTTTTACAGAAATAATCCAAGAATGGGGAAGGCCAGACATAGATCTCTTTGCCTCCCACAAGAATCATCAATTGACAAAATTCTGCTCAAGGATCTTCCATCCAAAGGCCTGGAGAGTGGACGCTCTTTCTTTCAGTTGGACATCAATGACAGTTTATGCCTTCCTCCTCTTCCTCTGCTGCCCAAAGTTCTATTAAAGACCAAAGCAGACAGACCAAAGATGATTCTCATTGCTCCGGACTGGCCAAGGCAACACTGGTACCCACTCCTGAGGAGCCTGACGCATTCCCCACTATGGACCCTGCCTCTAATGCCTCTTCTTCTGACTCAGCACAGTTTCAAAACTCTTCACAGCCAGCTAAAAACACTCAATCTAGCCGCATGGAAGATTCCTTAGCATCACAACAGGCCCTACTCTCCAAGGAGGTGCAGGATGTCATTTTGGAGGCCAGAAGGCCATCAACTAGAAAAGCTTACTCCGCAAAATGGAAACGTTTTTGTGTCTGGAATGAGAAAAAGGGCCAGGATCCTGGAAAACTGAATTTACCTCAAATACTACAATATTTGGCTGAACTGCTAAGCAGCGGACTTTCTTTCTCCTCCATCAAAATACATGCCTCAGCCATTTCTGCAGAGTACAACACTGATCCACCTTTATTTTCTCACCCTCTCTTAAGACAGTTCCTCAGAGGGGCTAAGAATTTAAGGCCTCCAAGGAAACAACCAATACCTGCTTGGGATCTTAATTTCATTCTGGAAAAATTGACCTTGCCTCCCTTTGAGCCAGCTGCCTCATCAGATTTGCAATATTTGTCCTGGAAAACAGCTTTCCTTCTGGCTATCACCTCAGCTCGTAGAATTTCAGAACTACAGGCTCTCATGGCTGTCCAGCCTTTTATCATCTTCCATCAGGACAGAGTTTCCTTACGAACGAACCTGTCCTTTATGCCTAAAGTGGTATCCAGGGTAGCTTTAAATCAGGCCATACATTTACCTACTTTTTATCCTAATCCTCAAAACAAAGGGGAGAGATTACTACATTCCTTGGACATCCACAGACAACTGCTTTATTATTTGGACAGAACAAAGCCTTTCAGAAAATCAGAACAGCTCTTTGTGGCCTATGCGGTAGGAGCTCAAGGGAAGCCAATTTCCAAACAGACAGTCACAAAATGGATAGCTCACTGCATACGCTTTTGCTATTCCTTTCATGGCAAAACTGTTCCTACAGGCATTAGAACTCATTCCACCAGGGCCACAGCCACCTCTGCAGCCTTCCTCAGAGGAGTTCCTACCAAGGATATTTTGGAAGCAGCCACTTGGAGTTCTGTGCATACCTTCTCCAAGCACTAGAACCTACCATTATACTCCAAATCTAGAGCAGGCTTTGCCACTGCAGTCTTCCAGGGCATTTTGGCTCCTCCTAGTTCCACCTAGTGCCTACCACCCCTTTCTTAGCTTTGGGATTCTACCCATCTGTTATGACTGCAGCTGTATGCACGATGAACATAGTACAGTTTTGTACCTACCATAAATGTAGATGTTCGAGTGCTAATACAGCTGCAGTCCAGGTTTCCCTCCCTCCTTCCCCTCTTGGGACAGGCCTATAGGCTAACACATCCTCATACAACCTGATTGGGGTTTTCATTTATGATGTATTTGCTAGCAACTACTGTATTTTGATTATATTGCACTGCATTATCACACAAATTTATGTATTGCCTTCCTTCTGGGGGCACCTGACATCTGGGGCAAGAAAAACTGAAGAAAATGGTGTCGGCTGGTTCCTTTATACCCCTGTCGCACTGACGTCAGGGAAGAAGCGACGACAACCGACGCCGGACCTAGACTTTGGAATTCGGCCGACCGAGGACCCGCCTGACGGCAGGAGAACCCATCTGTTATGACTGCAGCTGTATTAGCACTCTAACATCTACATTTATGGTAGGTACAAAACTGTACTTTCCCCAGTCGGCCTGTGTTCCAAAGTCTTGGTCCGGCGTCAGTTGCTGTCGCCTCCTCCCTGACGTCAGTGCGACAGGGGTATATAAGATGCAGCCGACGCCATTTGTCTTTCTTGCCGCACGGTGCCCGAAGCAAAAGCAGTTCGCAAGTGCCGGCCGTGTCCTGAGGATTTCATTCCGAATCCAGAACTGAAGTCTTCTACAAAGCTAAGTACCCCGTTGGGGAAACTTTTTCTTGCCTCAGACCAACGTCAGTAAAAGTTAATAACTGTATTTCTTGTGGGAAGCAAATACCTCATAAGGAGTTCCATTCCTATTGTATCCCATGCCTAGGCCCAGACCACGACGTCACTGGTTATCGGTTTTGTGCTAGGTTTAACAAGCGCACTATTAAACGTTGGTTTGATTTTGCCCGACATTATTTTGGTAGAAAATTCAATTATACCATGCCGTCGAAACTTCCGACAACTGGAATACACAAAAAGCGCAAAGACAAGGATAGGCATCCGAGGCCCATAACTGACGACGAAGCCTCTTCTAGGCCAGTCACCGATTCTCCAGTTTTCAGCGAGGTGCCTTCGCAGCCCCTGACAACCGCTTCTGTAGAACCACAGGCCGCCTCTGACTCCCACGTGGACATGGCTGGGCCTTCGGACGCACAAGTTACTCAGCCTACCGAGACTAACCTTTCAGAGGGATCTGGAGTAGCTGAGCAACCCATAGCTTCAGAGGGTGTCTTCAGACCTACTCAGTTAAGCATTAAACCCTCAGCTAAGTGTAAGCCTCCTTTAAAATCAAAGAAACAAATACAGCATTCTCCAGGACAGGCTTCCATGCCTAAGAAAAAAATTCTCAAAATGGCCGAAGACCTAATCACGCTGATCAGGGGGGTCTCATCCCCCCTGATAAAAGGCCTAGACAGGATGCAGACTATGACTCATTCGACCAGGTGTCCATCTCTTCTGATTCATCCTCAGACCTAGGATACTCATTACCCCCTTATGAGGATTCTGATGCTGAGGAATCAATTTCATCAGCCTCACCGCCTGAGGACTACTCCTTTGGGGAAACCCTACATACCATGAGGGAGCATTTCCACTGGGAAGGCCAGGATTACTCAGAATCCAAGAAAAGGCTCCGAGACTTCCTTTTATTACCTCAACACAGACCCCTTGCTATTCCGCCAGTGTTAGATATTGTGGATGATGTGTATACTGAATCCAGCTTAAATCCTGATTCCTTACCTCCAGCCCCTGTTAAACCTGACAGATACTACAGAGTCTCTGACTCGCATAAATTTCTGTATAAAAGCCCTGTAGCTGACCCTGAAACTATTTCTCAGGGACCCAAAGGAGTTAAGGCCTCATCAGCCAAGAATCCAGTTCCCTCTGACAGATTCCAGAGCATTAGACAGATGGGGAAAGAAAATATATACGTCTGCAACTTTAGCAATGAAAGCCTTAAATTGCCAGTTTCACATGCTAAAATATCAGCAATTTTTACTGTCTCAGTTAAAACAAAAAATGCTTCCAGAATCAGATCCTCCTAATTTTAAAGAAATGCAGGATTTATTGCATGCAGCTGAACAAGTGGGAAAGCATACTTGGCAATGTGGTTTTGATTCTCTAGAGGCCTCCTGCAGAGCAGCAGTTACAGGCTCTGTCATTAGAAGACATGCTTGGTTAAAAGAACATACGCTACCAGATCATGTTAAAGCAAAATTATTGGATGCACCTTTGCAGCAGGATGTGTTATTTGGAGTTAAGGCAGAAAAGGTATTAAAGAAAATGGAGGATAAGGCAAAATCTATGCAAACGGTGAAGGATTTGTTACAGGTTCAGCCTCCTAGATTTAGCAGAAACTGGCCAACTAAGAATTGGTCCTTTCCAATTACAGACAGACCTCAAAGGGGAAGATACAGACATCCAAGAGGTAGAGGTCAAACACAAGGTCCTTACAGGCCTCGACAATGGGTTGCATCAGGCCAGAAGGAAGGGGAAGACAGGCCCCAATCATATAAAAAGCAGCTCCAGTGACTTCCCATTACAGCTGCCAAACAAATCCCACTTGGCAGCCCCCTTGGGAGGAAAACTGGCACTCTTCTACCACAATTGGCAAATGATCACCAAAGACAAATGGGTTCTCAACATTGTATTTCAAGGTTACAGGTTCCACTTTCACACTCTGCCAAGGTTAAAAGGAATGCCAAATCTGCCACCAAATCAATGGGCAGAGGCTCAAAAACAAATTACAGCACTCTTGGAGATGAGAGCTATTCAACAGGTACCAGCACAGGAGCAAGGATAAGGATTTTACTCAAGGCTCTTTCTGGTACCCAGAAAGGACAAAGCCTGGAGGCCCATTCTGGATCATTCATCTCTAATCACTTACCTGGATGTTCCGAAATTCAAAATGTTGACACTACAGCAGCTTCTTACCATGCTGGACAAGAAAGCTTGGCTCGTGACTTTGGACCTCAAGGAGGCATACCTGCATGTCCCTATCAGACAAAACTGCAGAAGATACCTCAGATTCATAGCTGGTTCAATGCACTACCAATTCTCTGCACTGCCCTTTGGCTTATCTACTGCACCCAGGGTCTTCACAAAGTGCTTGGCATCAGTAATTGCGTTTTGCAGACAGAAAGGAATTCAAATTTATCCGTACCGGGACGACTGCCTGATTCAAGCAGAGAGCAAGGACATTCTACTAAAGTATCTGGCGTTTGTAAAAAAAAAGTTAAGTTGCATGGGGTACACAGTAAATGAAAAGAAATCAAAACTAGTGCCCTCACAAGAGATTATATTCCTGGGTGCCAGCTTGAACGCAACGGCCCTGATGGCTGATCTCACACCAGACAAGCAAGGACAACTGACTCAATACTTTCAATTGATGGCAACAAAGACCCAACTCCCTGCAAGAAAAATTCTGCAGGCCTTGGGTTACATGGCATCCTGCATACTACTAATTCCATATGCCAGACTGTATATGAGGAAGCTACAATGGTACCTAAAGAATGTATGGTCTCAACACTGTCAAAGTTTGGAAACAGTTATACCACTAATCCCTTGCCTTCAACAGGAGTTTCAATGGTGGGCTCAAGCTTGTCACCTCAACAAGGGACAGCCTTTTACACAACCCACAGCCAGGCAAACGCTGACAACAGATGCATCGGATTACGCCTGGGGAGCACACATGGCAGGCAAATCTATTCAGGGCACGTGGCCCACAGAACAACGGCATCTTCACATCAATCAAAAAGAGATGCTAGCTGTACAAAATGCCCTTATAGCTTTCAAGGACCTGCTGCATCCAGGACAACTACTGCTAAAGACAGACAACACCACAGTTATGTGGTACACAAACAAGCAAGGGGACACTCACTCCTACCCCCTATGCAGACAAGCTATGACCTTGTGGAACACAGCTATAAACCTTCAAGTTCATCTGCAAGCACAATTCCTGCCAGGAGAGAAAAACACACTGGCAGACGACTTAAGCAGAAACATCATGGATCCACACGAATGGGAATTGAATCCACAAATATTCAGAATGATAACACAGAAATGGTGGAGCCTGGACATAGATCTGTTTGCATCCCCAATAAACTGCCAACTACAAAAATTCTGCATAAGGAATTACCATCCACAAGCATGGAAAGTGGATGCCCTCTCATTCAGCTGGGAGAACCTAACAGTATACGCTTTCCCACCACTACCTCTCCTGCCAAAGGTACTCATAAAAGCCAGGCAAGAAGAGCCAAAGATGATCCTGATTGCACCAGACTTGGCCACACCAGCACTGGTACCCAATCTTAAGGAGCTTAGCACAAGAACCACCCTGGATTTTGCCTCAAATCCCACATCTGCTGACTCAGCACAACAATCAAATACTACACAGCCAGCTAAAGACCTTAAACCTAGCTGCATGGAAGATTCCTTAGTCAAGCAAGCAATGCCTCTCTCCAAGGCTGTTATGGATGTCATTCTGGAGGCCAGAAGGCCTAGTACCAGGAAAGCCTATTCGGATAAATGAGATTCTGTGCCTGGAACCAAGCTCACAACCTTGATCCTCTTGTCCCAAACATTCCTCAGATACTACAGTACTTAACTGAGATGCTGGACAAAGGCCTCTCCTTCTCATCCATCAAGATCTACGCCTCTGCCATCTCTGCTCATTACAACATGGATCCACCAATTTTCTCTAATCCTCTGTTAAAACAGTACCTCAGAGGGGCTAAACACATAAGACCGTCCTTAGAGCACCTACTCCAACTTGGGACCTCAGCTTTGTTTTGGAAAAACTAACTTTACCTCCTTTTGAGCCAGCTAACACAGCAGAATTAAAATATATATCTTGGAAAACTGCTCTGCACCTGGCAATAACATCAGCACGAAGAGTTTCAGAATTACAGGCACTAATGGCAGTGGAACCTTTCCTCATTTTCCACCAGGACAGGGTGTCCTTAAGAACTAACCACACGTTTATGCCAAAGGTGGTATCCAGTGTGGCTCTAAACCAAACTATTCACCTGCCAACTTTTTATCCTAAACTACAGAATAAGGGGGAGAGACTACTGCACTCTTTGGACATTCACAGGCAGTTACGCTTCTACTTGGACAAAACCAAAGCTTTCACGAAATCTGAGCAATCATTGGTAGCATATGCTGTAGGAGCACAGGGAAAAGCCATTTCGAAACAATCTCAAAATGGATAGGACATTGTATATGTTTCTGCTACGCATACCATGGAAAACCTGTACCTAGCGGCATTAGATCTCACTTCAGGGCAACAGCCACTTCAGCTGCCTACCTCAGGGGAGTACCTACCAAGGATATTTTGGAAGCAGCAACTTGGAGTTCTGTATATACCTTCACCAAGCATTATCATCTGCCTCTATACTCTAAATCCAGAGCTGGCTTCGCCACTGCAGTGCTGCAGGGCCTTACAGCCACCCCTAATGCCTTATAGAACCAGCCACCCTACCTCAGCTTTGGGATTCTACCCAAGTGTAATGACTGCAGCAGTGTAACACGATGAACATAGCACAGTTTTGTACCTACCATAAATGTAGATGTTCGAGTGTATACACTGCTGCAGTCCAGGTTACCCTCCCTCCTTCCCCTCTTACTGGCTGGTACGTACCTATGTCTTCTACCCTTACTACCTATGGGGAGTATTTGCTGGTAGCTGTAAGTTGTTTTTTGCTTTTCTTCTGTATGTTTTATTAGCAATTGGAATTGCCTACCTATTTGGAGGCACCTGACATCTGGGGCAAGAAAAACTGAAGAAAATGGCATCGGCTGCATCTTATATACCCCTGTCGCACTGACGTCAGGGAGGAGGCGACAGCAACTGACGCCGGACCAAGACTTTGGAACTCAGGCCGACTGGGGAGAACCGCCTGACGGCAGGATAACCCAAGTGTAATGACTGCAGCAGTGTGTACACTCGAACATCTACATTTATGGTAGGTACAAAACTGTCCTTTCATAGGTATGCAACTCAATACTAGGGATCAGATAGCTTCTCTTCCTCTTCACCGAGTAGCCATTCTGAGGAATCCGGTACAGCAGCTGATGTCCTTCAAGGATGCATCTGCAGTCTTTACAAATGGGTTGTCCTGTCGTCAGGCAGCCCTTCGGTCGGCCGGATTCCAAAGTCTGGGTCTGGCTTCGGCTGGTGTCGCACTTCACCCGACGTCATTGCGGCAGTTATTCGGGTATAAAGGCATCAGCCGACGCCATTTTCCTCAGTCTTTCTTGCCGCGTGGCGCCCGAAGCAGAAGCTGTTCGCAAGTGCCGGTCGGTCAGATCCAGAGATTACTACTACCGAATACTACTTCGAAGAATCACAAGAGACGAGTGGATTTTGCAAACCATAGACCAAGGCTACAGGTTTCATTTCCATACTTTACCAGCAAAAAGAGGAATGCCAAACTTACCACCAAATCAAAAGACAGAAGCTCTAAAACAAATAGCTCAATTAGTAGAAATGAGAGCTGTGGAAAAGGTACCATCTATGGAACAAGGAAAGGGATTTTACTCCAGACTCTTCCTGGTACCAAGAAAAGAAAACAATTGGAGGCCTATTCTCGACCTGTCCGCTTTAAACACATTCATCATTGTTCCAAAATTCAAAATGCTGACCCTACAGCAACTTCTTCCCATGCTGGGCAAGGAGTCTTGGCTGGTGACTCTAGATCTCAAGGAGGCATACCTGCACGTCCCCATACGACCAAATTGCAGAAGATACCTCAGATTTCTTGCAGGATCAGAGCATTATCAATTCTCAGCATTGCCCTTTGGCTTATCTACTGCGCCCAGAGTGTTCACGAAATGCCTGGCATCAGTAATCGCTCATTGCAGGCTTCAGAGAATCCAAATATATCCATACCTGGACGACTGCCTGATACAAGCGGACAACAAATACCTCTAATCCCATGCCTGAAACAAGAGTTCCTATGGTGGGCTCAGGCATGTCAGTCAAACCCAGGTTTGCCCTTCCACAGCATTCAACCAAGCCAAACCATCACAACGGACGCCTCAGACCTCGGTTGGGGGGCCCACATGCTGGACAAGTGCATACAAGGCTTATGGACTCAAGATCAGCTGCACCTGCACATAAATCAAAAGGAAATGCTGGCAGTAAAACTGGCAATCCAGAAGTTCAGACCATTCCTCCAAAAAGGCCAGTTGATGATAAGGACAGACAACACCACAGTCATGTGGTACATCAACAAACAGGGAGGCACTCATTCATACCCCCTATGCCGGATGGCACTGGACCTATGGAATATGGCCCTGAGCTACAACATTCAGTTGCAAGCAATTTTTGTACCGGGAAAAGAAAACATCCTAGCAGACATATTAAGCAGAACTACCTCGGATGCTCACGAATGGATGCTACACCCGGACATCTTCAAGGCCATCACAAGGAAATGGGGACTACTACAGATAGACTTATTCGCATCCCCGCTCAATCACCAGCTCAAGAAATTCTGCACAAGAACGTACCACCCACTTGCTTGGAAGGTGGACTCTCTATCCTTCAGTTGGAAAAGCCTGACAGCATATGCATTCCCACCTCTTCCTTTGATGCACAAGGTGCTATTGAAAATCAAAGAGGAACGTCCAAGGATCATTCTGATAGCTCCAGACTGGCCAAGACAACATTGGTACCCATTACTGAGGAGCATGTCTCGGGGACAAATGTGGACACTACCCCTGATCCCATTGCTGTTAACTCAGAACGGCTACAACACCCTGCATCCAAACCTGAAAACTCTGCAGCTGACTGCCTGGAACATTACATAAGAACAGCTAACCCAGATTTATCCCAAAGGGTTAAAGACATTATCCTTGAGGCCCGCAGACCTTCAACAAGAAGGAACTATGCAGGAAAATGGAAAAGATTTCTTATTTGGAGTACTGAAAGGGGAAAAGATGTGTCAAAGGTAGACATAGCCAACATCCTGGAGTATTTGGCAGAGCTTTACCATACAAGCCTGTCCTATTCTTCCATCAAAATACATGCATCAGCTATTTCTGCAGAATACAGCTTCGATCCTCCTGTCTTCTCGCATCCTCTACTCAGGCAGTTTCTGAGAGGAATTAAAAATGTAAAACCTCCTAGGAAACCACCGTTGCCAGCATGGGACTTGAACTTTGTGCTAGAAAAATTGACACTCCCCCCTTTCGAACCAGCAGCAACAGCAGAACTTCAACACTTATCCTGGAAAACTGCTTTCCTGCTGGCAATTACCTCAGCAAGAAGGGTTTCTGAGCTACAGGCTTTAATGGCAGTACAACCCTTCCTAATCTTCCATCAAGACAGTGTGTCCATGAGAACAAATCCTACATTTATGCCTAAGGTGGTATCCAGAGTATCTTTAAACCAGGCTATCCACCTACCTACATTCTTCCCCAATCCACAGAACAGGGGGGAAAGACTGCTGCATACTTTGGATGTACATAGACAGTTACGCTACTACCTGGACAGAACCAAGGGCAATAGAAAACTGACCAGCTTCTGGTAGCATATGCAACAGGAAGGGAAGGAAAAGCAATTTCAAAACAGACAATCTCCAAGTGGATAGGAAATTGCATCAGATTCTGTTACTCCTACCATGGAAAGCAAACTCCACAGAACATAAGGCCTCATTCTACAAGGGCTACAGCCACTACCACAGCTTTCTTAAGAGGAGTGGCTACCAAGGACATTATAGAGGCTGCTACTTGGACCTCCGTGCATACATTTGCCAAGCATTATAACTTACCTTTATACTCTAGATCCCGAGCAGGGTTTGCCACTGCTGTTTTACAAGGGATCCTAACTACACCATAATTTCTTCTCTTTTCCTCCTCCCCTAGTTTAGCTATGGTATTCTACCCATTTGTAAAGACTGCAGATGCATCCTTGAAGGACATAGTACAGTTTTGTACCTACCATAAATGTAGATGTCCGAGAGGAATGCATCTGCAGTCAGGATTACCCACCCTCCTTCCCCTCTGAGGTACTCCTAGGGTACTTGCCAATCTACAGCTAGCTTGGGGGGGATCTGTTATGGTGTATTTGTTTGTATATATGTACATACATGCTTATTTTATGTGTTTGCTCTCTACTATTTGGAAACATTGGCATTTATCCAAATTTAGCCATCCAAGAGGGCACCTGGCATCTGGGGCAAGAAACACTGAGGAAAATGGCGTCGGCTGATGCCTTTATACCCGAATAACTGCCACAATGACGTCGGGTGAAGTGCGACACCAGCCGAAGCCAGACCCAGACTTTGGAATCCGGCCGACCGAAGGGCTGCCTGACGACAGGACAACCCATTTGTAAAGACTGCAGATGCATTCCTCTCGGACATCTACATTTATGGTAGGTACAAAACTGTACTTTACCACTACAAGCCTCGATGGCTCGGTTGAGCCTGCAGGCCTGGGGTCCATGTCTGCAGCCATTCTGTTAGTTCCCCTGGCCAGGTTTTTCATGCGGGTTCTACAGTGGATGCTAACCAGTCAGTGGTCCATTCTGGTTCAGCCCTTGTCCCTTCACATCAGACTGATTCCCATCTGCAGGCATCATGTCAGTTGGTGGATTTCGGTTAGACAATTTATTCTCGGCGGATCATTTGTGAACAATCCCACTGATAGCCACCGTGAACACTGATGCTTCCCAGTTTAGGTGGCGGGGCATTACAATGGGAAGATGATCCAAGGCACGTGGTCCCCTCACGAGACCAAATTTTGCATATCAGCATCCTAGAGATGAGAGCTATTGTCCTAATGTTGCAAGCCTTTCAGGATGTTCTCCCTTTGGGGACTATTGTGGTACATGCCGACAACATGTCAGTTGTCTGGTACATCCAGAAGCATGGAGGAACCCATTCATGTTATGTTGTCCCATCTCACCTTGCACATAGAAGAGAAAAAAAAAGTTCTGGATGGTAACACTGCAGTCCATTCTTGCTGGTTGGTCTTGTTCAGACCCGATCCTCTGCTCCGACTCAGCCGTTTACCATAGCTTGAGAGCATTTACTGGCTCGAGGCTACCCCTTATCCCAACATGCCTTGCGGTAGCTACCCAGATCTCATTTGCCGCTTGCAGCATCGAGATTGCGACTACTGGCCCAGGCTAAGTACTTTGTGCTTTTTTTCAATTTTTAGTTAACTTTCTAAACATTTTTGTGATTGTTTAGACTTGTTAGTGTGTATACTATCCCCGTTAGTCTATCGACCCCTTTTTCTGCTTGTTGTGGGTGTTTTTGGCAGTCGTTTTCTCCTCAGGCCTTGCTTTCCCCTATCGGCCTGTTTAAATTAGAGGGTTCTTCCTTTTTTTCCCCACCCTTTCTGGGATCGCAGGTTTTAGTTAGAGGCTCTCCCATTGGGGGAGTCACCATTTAAGTTAGAGGCTCTCCCCATTTTTCTCCTCTTCCCTTCAAAAAAGAAAAAAAAATGGTCTTCCTTTTTTGTTGTTTGGGCTACCTGTAACAGCCTGGTTGTAGTTAGTTGTTGTGTGCTTTTACCTTATAGCTGTTTTTTTTTCCAGTACTGTGAAAAATTCTTTGTCAAGTATTACCATGTCTAAAGAGTTGAAACCCTCTGGGTTTAAAAAAATACTACTCGTGTTACCATAAAATGTCCCTTACAGACAGGCACATGAGTTGTGTACATTGTTTAGGGGCTGTTCACCTGCAGGACTCTTGCTCAATCTGTCACACCTTCATTTCCAGAGTCCTGCAGGAGAGAAGAAATGTACTAATTTTGCTTGGCCTTCTGAAGACCCCTCAAGATTCTTTGTCTCAGGGTCCTCAGCCAGCTAAAGTGTCCGAGAAACACACCAAGCTATCAGTTCTGAGTTTGGAACAGACAAAAACCATTGAAAAGCCTTCGGCTCTGTCGGCTCCCAGCATTGGCTCTGACAAAGCTAAGTTTCCGGCAGCTCCATCTGTGTCCTCGGAGCCAGTCTGGATCCATAAGAGATCAAGGTCTCCTCCTTTGGAGCTGGTTCTCTCTGATCCACAATCTCCTCTGCAGCAACCTGGAGCCGGCAGTCACCGGTCCTCTTACACTCCTCTTGATCCTTCAGGCTTTCAGATCACTACGTGGAGAGAGTGGTCAACAGGTTCTAAAAGTCACAGGCATTTGCTAAATTACTTTCGAGCCCAGCCCATAAGTAATTGGCTCCTTCGGCCCATCCAGCTTCTCCACCAGTTCCTCCTCCAACTCTCTTGATCTCTGAGCCAGAGTGCATGGAGGTCGTGGTGGTGGAACCGTTGGCTCCAGTTTCTTCTCCTTTATCAGTCCTGACAACCGCTCTGATCTCCTCGATGTCTCAGTCCGTCGAGGAATCTGGGCACCGAAGCTCTCTCGCCGGCTCTGAGGGGGGAAGTGGCATCGAACCCTCGTCTGACTCTGCTCTCCCTCTTGGATCTTCGGCGCAGGTGAGCTCGGCTCCCACATCAGCCTTGGAGCCATTGCTCCCGGTTCGCAGGAGATCTCCGGTCTCTTTGGAGCCGGTGGCTCCTTCAACCTGGGAACGTGGCACCTTCGAGGTGAAGAGCATGCCGTCTCCTGAGACAGCTCCACCCTCTGCTGCATTGGCTCCTTCTCCCTTGGTGCCTGTGCCTGCCTTTGACCCTCCTCCTGCCTCCAAGTGTAGGGAACCTGTGCCGCAGGACACCCCACTGGGTGACCCCACCTTTTCCGAAGCCTCCCCCGAACATTCGGAGGAGGTCACTCGGAAGAAGAAATGCAAGAGGAAGCATCTAGACTCCCCTGAGTCTGTCACTTCAGATATAGACTTGGATGAATCGGAAGGGTCCCCACGGTCCCCCTCTGAGGATGTCTCCTTTTCAGACATCTTGGAAATCCTTAGAGGGGTGGCTGGAAGTCCCTAGCCCTTTCTGAGGATAAGTCTTTTTACCTGGATGTATTTTGTTTCCCGACCCTCCACCTTTTGCGTGTCTCCGCCTTTCGTCCCACTTTTGTCTATTGTGAGTTGAAAGGCGTAGAGCGCTCCAGAGACCATGGAACCAGTTCCAAGGAGACTGATTAAATTTATTACTGCTCCTGAGGATAAGTGTTTCCTTTACAAAGGTGTCCCTGTTGATGCCATGGTGGTGGCAGCAGCCATCAAGAAGGAAGTTATGGAAACTTCATCTGTCCATCCGCTGAACAGTGTCTTGTACGATGGACAGGTATGGGAAGCGTATGTTTTCTTCAGCAACCTTTACTCTCAGGTCGCTGAATTACTTGTCTCATTTCACACTACTTTAGAGGGATCTCCTGAAAGAGCTAGGAGATACCCTGCAAGATCCTACAACTGAGGGGGGGTTGCGAACAAGGCGGCTTCCCAGCTTGCGACCTTGAATTCCGTGGTTAACTCCTCCATGAGGCTCATTTCTTATGCGGCAGATGGAGCGAGTAGGGCAGCAGTTACCGGAGTAGCTCTGTGGAGATGCTCCTGGATGCGCCTTTGTCAGTTTGCGGAACCTTTTAAGTCTTCATTTACCAACACCCCCTTTGATGGCTCGTCCTTGTTCGGGCCTTAGGTAAAAGACTGTCACGAGGTGTGAACAGGATGGCGAGATTCTCTCTGTTCTATGAGTCCATTTTTCCACTCCATCTAGACCCTAACCTAAAGGTCAGAAGAGTGGAAAGATGTGGTTCCAAAAATCCCAGGGAGCTTCGCTTGACACACGTGGAGATTTTTCCCCAAGGGGTAGAGGGGGAAACAACAATGGAAGACGCCGCCCTCACAGCAGAGGGGGTCCGCAACAGCAGGGCGACAGAGATACTTTCTCTGCTAGGCCCTTCCAGCACTCCTGAAGGGAGGTCCGGCTGTCCACATCTGGAGGCAGTCGGGGGCAGACTATCCCTGCATCCAGCAGCCTGGCAATCTATCACAAGAGAATCATGGGTACTGTCGGTAATATCCAGGGGTTACAAAATTCCTTTTTCTCAGCCCCCCCCCTACCCCCCCACAGAAGTAAAACATTCTATCCCAGATGTTCCACCCAGTCTTCGGGATCACGCAATCCTAGAGGTTCAAAGATTTCTAGAAAAAAGAGCCATCCAGGAAGTCCCTGCAGACCAAATCGGAAACGGAATTTACTCAAGGTTCTTTTTAGTTCCAAAAAAGACAGGGGACTGGAGACCCATTTTGGATCTCAGCAAGCTAAATCAGTCGGTAAAAAAGACTTAAGTTCTGGATGGTAACACTGCAGTCCATTCTTCTTTTCTTGGGTCAGGACAATTGGATGTGCTCCATAGATCTCCAGGACACGTACTACCACATAAAAATGGACAGGCAATCCAGGAGATTCCTACGCTTCTGGCTGGGAGCCAGTCATTATCAGTTCAGAGCCCTGCCCTTTGGTCTCACCACAGCCCCCAGGGTGTTCACCAAGTGTATGGCAGTGGGTCACGGCTCACCTGAGGCATCTAGGATTCCAGGTGTTTCCACATCTAGATCACTGGCTCCTCACTGTTACCATCGAGCATTAACTGATCAAACCATGGGACTGCACAATCCAAACTTGTTCCCAGTTAGGCATCTCCATAAACCATGAAAAGTCTGCCTTGTCAGTCTATTACCTTTATAGGGGCAGACTTGGATACAAGATACATGATAGCAAAACTGCCTTAAGACAGGATGTCAACCATTCGTCAGCAAGTTTTGTTCCTCATAAAAAAGACGAGAGTTCAGGCAAAAGTTCAAGTCTTGGGCTCAATGGCTGCTGCAGTTACACTAGTTCCTTTGGCACTCTTCCACATGCGGATTCTGCAGTGGCTTCTTTTCGCTCAGTGATCTTCCCAGCATTTGCCAATGTCACACTTGATCTTGATTACGGAATCTTGCAAAAAAGACCTAGTATGGTGGCTTCTCTCCCCCCCCCCCCCAGTGACTCTGGCTTGACCCTTTCTGGACCCCCATCCTGTAGCCACAGTGACCATGGAAGCTTCCCAGATGGGGTGGGGAGACATTATCTGGGACAGACTGACTAAGGAATGTGGCACCCTCATGATTACCATTTGCATGTCAATGTTCTAGAGATGAGAGTGGCGCTTCTGGCGTTGCAAGCACTTCAAGACTCTACCTTCCATGACCATTGCAATTTAGACAGACAATATGTCAGTGGTATGGTACATCAACAAGCAGGGTGGAACCAGATCTTACCCCTTGTGTCAGGAGGTGCTTCGAGAATGGCAATGGGTGAGGTCTTTCCAATGTTTTCTGATTGCGATGCACATTACTGGAAAATCGAAAGTGATAACGGATAGGCTCAGCAGGGTTATCCTCATGCCTCACGAGTGATTCCTGAAGCAGGAAGTTGCGGACTTGATTTTCCACAAATGAGGCCAGCCATGCTGCAATCTTTTTGCCACTCTCCTAAACAACAAATGCAGCAGCTATAGGGTTACTACCTGTCCCACTTTGCGAGGGACAGTCCCTCTTTGGGCAGTTGTGTCCTGACAAAAAATTGTAAAAATGGCAAATGTCCTGAGATTTTAGGACAAAATTATTTCTTATATTTTATGTAATAGTTGCATAAAACAGTTATTCTGTATCTGAAATACCTAAATGTTGTAAGAAACTGAATAAGCAACTAAAATGCTACAAGAATAAGATTTTATTTAGGCAAAAAAGTTAATTTCTGTCCTTTGTACTGGCCGTGGGTATGTGTCTGCCTGTAAAATCTGATGTCTGTACCAAAAATGTCCCACTTTGGCCATTTGAAAAGGTGGCAACCCTAAGCAGCTACTTACCCTTGGTTCCCCCTCTGGGACAGTCACCCAGGGATGTACCTGTTCATGATTGGCCTCCGGGACTGACTACTGTATGTCTTTCCACCTTTCCCTCAAATTCCAAAGGTACTTTAGAAAGCAAAGTCACTGGGTTGCGTACTCATCCACATTGGTCTTTACTGGCCTCGTCAGATATGGTTCCCATTTCTTCGCCGTCATCTTCAGCTGGAGCCTTGGATACTGGACCCAGTTCCGGACCTCCTGCTGCATCAGTCAGGCGTGCTTCATCCATCCTTCCAAACTCTCAAGCTGACTGCTTGATTCCTCCACTTCCAGTCTTAGCCAGGCTCCAAAACATTTCCCCGGCTGTGCAACACATCCTAGTGTCCTCTCACAAGCCCACTACCAGGAGGATTTACACTAGCAAATGGAAGAGGTTCTCTTATTGGGCGAAGAGTAATGACAATGATCCCTTCACTGCTCCTGTTCACAAGATTCTTGACTTTCTGGCCAAAACCTTCGCAAAAGGGGTAGCTGCAGCTATTGTTAGGGTCCAGGTTGCTGCCATCTCTAATTTTCATGTAGGAGACTTTGGTTCTAACATCATGTCCCATAAAAAAACGAAGATGCCAAACATACACCAAGTATCTTCGCAAAAAGAAAAATATCAACTGACAAACCAAATAAGCAAAGGTATGGCTCCAGTATTCACATCAACGAATAATCACAGATGATGAATAAAAAACAAAATATGAAACAAATGTCCATTTGCAGCCAGGCTTTAATAGTCACACAAGCGCTTTCACATATAGCTTCATCAGGTGTTCGAACAGACTTACTATAACACCATCTTTATACTTGCAAATGATCACATGATCAAACAATGACTAAATTAAAGCAGTACATACATTACAACCTAAAAAATAGATTTAATAATAAAAATGCATAAATATAAACATACTAAAAATAAACAAATTAAATACAACAGATAAAAACATTTATTTATGAAGTGGTCTCATAAAGAACTGGTTTAATAGGTACACGGTCATTGAGACCATGTCCATGATTTGCTCTAAGCCTCACAATCCAATTCGCTTCCAGTTCCTCTGTTCTATATCTAATATTACCACCTCTTATACTATCATGAGTTAAACCTAACACTGAAAATTTAAAAATATGTTGTTCATCAGTATTAATAACATGCTTGGCAAGTGCATTTATATCATTCTTTTTCTTGATGTGATATGTTCCATGATCCTCTCTTTCAGGGAGCGGTCAGTTTTACCTACATAAAATTTAATTTTTATTACATAGGGAACAACACGCAAGTTAAACAACATGTAAAGATTCACACTTAGCACCCACATTAATATAAAAAATCTCGCCAGTATCTGGATGTTTAAAAATATTATTCTTAGAAATATAACCACAGTACCTGCACCTACCACATGGTTTAGTACCTGTGTCCAATACTGTGTGTTTAATTGATGCAGTATTGCAAAGCCTATTCCTAAGTGACCTTTTATTTTTAAATGAAAATTGTGGTGTAATACCTACAATATCCCTGAGATGGTCATCAGTCAATAAAATATTCCAATGCTCATTTATGATCTCAGTATACATACTAACATCCCTAGTATAACTAAGGGACATCCTTTATATATTATTCATCTGGCGTGGCCTACTAGTAACTCTCTCTGAGAAATAAGGTTTAGCAAGAGTACTCCTCACAGAGTCAACTGCTAAAGAATTCTTCTCAATCATAGGCCTGTCATAACCTCTCTCTAACAACTCTGATTCTGTTCTCTTCCTTTGGCATTCGTAATAATCATTCTTAACATTCAATATAAAATTAGGGTGCATGCTCTTACTATTTAATAGCTGATTAGCAAGACAATCTTTTCTGTGTAAGCTACTGCTAAGCCCATCTTTATCATACCAACTAATAAACACATCCAGGAAATTTATGCCTTCCGCTGAAAAATGCAAAGTAAATCTTAAAAAATCAGATGTACTATTGACATAGTTATTAATATCTGACAGTTGTTCTTCCGTTCCTTTCCATACAATAAAGAGGTTGTCCACAAACCTTCTATAAAATAAGATAAAATCTTTAAATGGACCCCTCATTAAATGTTGGAGTTCCCACACTGCCATCACTGCATTGGCATACCTATTGGAGCAAGAGCTCCCCATTGCTACACCATTCTTTTGCCAATAAATAGTATCCCTAAACAGAAAGATATTATTGTGCAGTACTAGACTCTAAGGTCTCTATCAAAGATATATCACTGCTATGAAATTCTCCGGAGTCCACTAATAATTTTTTAACATACTCTATACCCGTATTGTTGGGAATTACAGTAAACAAGGAAACTACATCTAATGTCACAAACAAAAATGTTTCATAGGAGGTAACTAGTTTAGAAAACTGGAACAAATCACTTAAAAAGTGTTCTGTGTCCCTTAAGACTATCTGCGACTGATTAACTACAGGTCTAAGGCGTTTCTCGAAATATATAGACAAAGATTCAGTGCACCAGTTATGGCCTGCAACTATTGGTCTCATGGGTGGCTTACTCAAATTCTTATGCACTTTAGGCAATCCTTGTATGATGGGAATAGTAGGATTAGCTGTATAAAAATAGTTTGCTAACTCATGATTTATTAAAAAGGAGGCTTCCAACCACCTGATTGAATTAGAAATGGAGTTAATCATAGCGCTAACACGTGTTGATGTAATAACTTCATAAAACTTATCATCTGATAACATATCGTACATAGCTATATCATAATCTGTTCTATCCATTAAGACTATTTGTCCTCCTTTGTCTGCTGGTCTAATGACCAGGTTTTCATTGCTCTCTAATTCACTCAAGGCTCTACATTCTAACTTACTTAAGTTATATTTGTTGTTTGTTGTTCTATTAATCAGTCTATTATTGTATACCTGATAAATATTAGATATACATAGTTGTTCAAAGGCATTCACTAGTGCATTATGCTTGGGCACATAGACACTTGGTCTTTTAAGACAATCAATGCATTGTTCCTGAACTCCAGTAAACATACTTTTTAATGTAAGATTACGAGTAAACATCTTAAGGTCAAAAATTATGTCTGTTCGCATATCTGCATTAGGAATAAATGCTAAACCCTTATTCAAAACACTCATTTCGTGTTCTGTTAAACAGTGAGTAGAAAGATTAACAATCAATGTCTTACTTGTTGAAATGCTTTTTTTATCGTTAATGGGCTTGTCACACCTTTGCCCAACTTCCTTTTGTATCTGGTTAAGCTCCTGCCTCTTTGTTCTGTTTTCTGCTGTCCGCCTCTTATTCTGCTCGTTGATCTCTCCCTCACAGGAAGAGGAAAACTCAGGCCCAAGGGATTCAGGCCCATTAAAAAATTAGTTGGTGCATTTTCTTGATTGTGAGTCGTCGACAAAACAGGAAAATCTGCATCAATGGACTTGTGTAACTTGTACAGCAGTGACAACTTCTAATTTAGGTACTGGGGCGATAAGAAAGACTTTTACAACGATGGCTGAAGTGCACCGTGCGGTGCCGGAAACAGAAGCAGTTCACAAGTGCCGGTCGGCCGACTCCTGAAATTTTCGTTTTCGAGTTTCAGATTCGAAGTCATCAACTAAAAAGCTAAGTACCCAGTTTGGGAATCTTTTTCTTGCTCCTTACTGATGTCAGTAAAAGTTAATAATTGCATTACTTGTGGGAAGCAAATACCTCATAAGGATTTTCATTTGTACTGTATTCCTTGCCTAGGCCCTGACCAACAATGTTCCTTGCTGTCAGTTTTGTGCTTTATTTAATCAGTGCACTATCAAACGTCTGTACATTTTTGCTTCTAAATATTTTGGCTCGCACGTTAACTATCCAGAAATGTCGGTGGTTAGCAATCCGACTACTGGAATACATAAAAAACGCAAAGAAAAAGACTGAGACAGGCTGTCGAGGTCCAAAACTGCCGACGATGCTTCTAAGCCAGTCGCCAGTTCGCCGGTACTCAGTGAGGCGCTTTTGCAGCCCCTGATACCCGCTACTTCTGATTCGCAGGCCTCTACTGAGACCCATTCAGAGTCCGGTATGTCGCGAGATGCTTCAATTATGGAACCCGCGGATGTCTCTACCTTGGATGGGTCCGGAGCCCGCTGTACAGGCACCAGCTTCTGAGGGTGTTTTCAGGCCTACAGATTTGTATATTAGACCAATGCCATCTTTAAAACTAAGGCCAAAATCTCAACCTATGCCTAAAAAACGGACACCTGGGCCACATGTGCAGGCCCCTATGCCTAAAAAACAAATGATCAAAATGGCTGAAGATTTAATTACTCTGATCAGGGGTAGCCACACGCCCCCCCAAGAGGCCTAGGCAAGACATTGATTATGAATCTTCTGAACAGGATTCTGTTTCTTATGACTCTTCTAAAGAACAGGAATTGTCTATACCTACTTATGAGTACTCTGATGCAGAAGATTCCATTTCTTCTGCTTCTCCCTCTGAGGATTTTTCTTTTGGGGAAACTTTACATACCTTAAGGGAACATTTCCACTGGGAAAGTCAGGATTTTTCTGAATCTAAAAAGAGACTTGGGGATTTTCTTCTTCTTCCTCAGCATAGGCCTTTGGCTACACCACCTGTTCTAGACATTGTTGATTATGTCTTTTCAGAATCTAGTATGGCTCCTGATTCTCTGCCTCCTGCTCCTTGTAAGCCAGACAGATACTACAGCGTTCCTGACTCCCACAAATTCCTTTTCAAAAATCCTGTTGCAGATCCTGAAACCATTTCTCAGGGTCCCAAGGCTATTAAGGCTTCTACTGCTAAAAATCCTACCCCTTCTGATATAGATTCCAGGGCTCTGGATAGATGGTGTAAGAAGGTTTACACTTCTGCAGTTTTACAGTCAGGGCTTTAAACTGTCAATTTCATATGCTAAAATATCAACAGCATATCATGGGACTGCTAAAACAGAAAATTATGTTAATTTCTGTGTGGAAAATAAAGATTTACAAGATTTATTGCATTCAGCTGAACAAGTTGGAAAACATACTTTGCAATGTGGTTTTGATTCTTTCGAAGCCTCTGCAGGGCTGCTGTAACTGGGTCTGTATTAAGAAGGCATGCTTGGCTCAGAGCAAAATCTCCCTGATCATGTTTAAACAAAATTGTTGGATGCTCCTTTACAACAGGACCGTCTCTTTGGTAATAAGACTGAAGAAGTTTTAAAAAAGATGGTAGATAAAGCTAAATCTATGCAAACTGTGAATGACTTCTTACAAGTGCAACCTCCAAGATTTAGTAGGCACTGGACTATTAAGAACTGGTCCTTTCCAGTTCCTTCGAGAGCCACTCAAGTCAAACCCAGACATTCCAAAGGCTCCAGGTTTCAGTCACAAGGGACTTTTAGAACAGAACAATGGGGTGCCTCCTCTTCCAAATCTGGAAACAACAAGACACCTCCCTGTGGTAAGCAGTCTCAATTCCCTTTACACTTACCAAGCACTTACCTTTTAGCCACCCCTTTGGGGGTAAAACTGGCTCTTCATGCAAAAAACTGGCAACTTATAACCCAGGACAAATGGGTTTTAAATATAGTATCCCAGGGATACAGATTTCATTTCCACACGTTGCCAATTCCAAACGGATGGCCAGACCTGCCCCTAAATCAGTGGACAGAGGCCCAGAAACAGGTACTTTCCCTCATGAGCATGGGGGCTATTCAACCAGTACCAGAAGAGGAAAAGGGACAAGGTTTCTCTTCCAGACTTTTCCTGGTACCCAGAAAAGGCAAATCATGGCATCCAATTCTGGACTTAACTACTCTAAATACCTTTCTGAACATTCGAAAATTCAAGATGCTGACTCTTCACTAGTTACTTCCTATGCTAGGCAAAGATGCCTGGTTGGCAACTCTAGATTTAAGAGGCTTACCTGCATATACCAATCGGGGAATCTTGCAGAAGATGCCTCCGCTTCAAAGCAGGCTACTTGCATTACCAGTTCTCTGCACTGCCCTTTGGCTTATCTACTGCACCCAGGGTCTTTACAAAGTGCCTGGCTTCAGTAATTGCATTTTGCAGACAAAGAAATATTCAAATATATCCATACCTGGACGATTGTCTAATTCAGGCAGAAAACAAGGACACTCTTCTAAACCATCTGGCATTTGTAAAAAGGGTTCTAACTTATCTAGGGTACACTATAAACAAAAATAAATCACAACTGGTACCCTCTCAAAAAATTACATTCCTGGGTGCAAGCTTGAATACAACTGCCCAGATGGCTTTCCTTATGCAAGAGAAGCAAATTCAATTGGTGACTTACTTCACACAGGTGGCCACTAAAACCCTGCTTTCTGCAAGGCAAATACTGCTAGCCTTGGGATTCCTGGCCTCCTGCATTCTTCTAATTCCATATGCAAGACTGCATATGAGGAAACTTCAGTGGTACTTAAAAAGTCTGTGGAGTCAGCATTGTCACAGCCTGGAAACAATGATTCCTATCATACCTTGCCTGCAACTAGAGTTCCTATGGTGGGCAGAGGCCTGCCACCAAAACAAGGGATTGCCATTCACACCACCCCTTGCCACCCAAACCCTATCTATAGATGCATCAGACTGCGCTTGGGGGACACATCTGGCAGGGAAGTGCATTCAGGGCAAATGGAGCCCAAATCAAATGCACCTTCATATCTAGCAAAAAGAAATGCTAGCTGTACAGAACACACTGACAGCCTTCAAGGACTACCTTCATCCAGGACAATTAATGATAAAGACAGACAACAGCATGGTTATGTGGTACATAAACAAGCAGGGGGGTACACACTCCTACCCCCTTTGCAGACTAGCCATGGCATTGTGGAACACGGCCTTGACCTATCAAGTACAATTACAAGCTCAATTCCTGCCAGGAAAGCAGAATACGCCTCACCCCAGAACTATCAGTTGAATAAATTTTACACAAGAATTCATCACAAAAAAGCCTGTAAAGTGGATGCTCTATCCTTCAACTGGAAAAACCTATCGGTCTATGCCTTTCCCCCTCTGCCTCTGCTCTCCAAAGTTCTACTAAAAGTCAAACAGGACAAACCAAAAATGATTTTGATTGCTCCAGACTGGCCTCGGCAACACTGGTACCCACTCTTGCGCAGTGTGTCACACCTTCCACCGTGGCACCTGCCTCAGACACCTTACTTACTGTCTCAGCAGAACAACCAAATTCTGCACACTCTGCTCCAAACTTTGAATCTTGCAGCGTGGCTAATCACCTAAATTCACCGTTGGCATCCCTCAGCAAACCTGTGATGGATGTCATTTTGGAGGCGAGAAGGCCTAGTACTAGAAAATCTTATACTGACAAATGGAAAAGATTCTGTGCCTGTAATCAGTCTCAAGGGATAAACACAGCAGTGCCCAACATTCCTCAGATTTTGCAACACTTAACTGAGATTCTTCACAAGGGCCTGTCCTTTTCTTCCATAAAAATCCATGCCTCAGCCATTTCAGCTCATTACAACACAGAACCTCCCCTCTTCTCTCATCCTCTGCTAAAGCAGTATCTCGGAAGGGCCAAAAACTTAAGACCACCCAGGAGAGCTCCAACCCCTGCCTGGGACCTCAGTTTTGTATTGGGGAAGCTCACTCTCCCTCCTTTCGAGCCAGCTGCTACTGCAGACTTAAAAATTCTCTCCTGGAAAACAGCTTTCCTTTTAGCAGTCACTTCTGCTAGAAGGAGTTCCAAATTACAGGCTCTTATGGCAGTGGAGCCTTACATCATTTTTCATGCAGACAGGGTATCTCTCAGGACCAATCCATCCTTCATGCCTAAGGTGGTATCCATTGTGGCTCTTAATAAGACTATTCATTTGCCAACTTTCTTTCCTAATCCACAGAACAAGGGGGAACGTATTCTGCATTCATTGGATGTACACAGACAACTTAGATTTTACTTAAACAGGACAAAATCTCTAAGAAAATTTGAACAACTGCTGGTGACATTTGCTGCAATGGGGCAGAGAGAGAGGCTATTGCAAAGCAAACCATTTCCAAATGGATAAGCCATTATTGTATTTGTTTCTGCTATATGCACCATGGAAAAACTATCCCCCAGGGGATCCGATCCCATTCCACCAGGGCTGCATCTACTTCGACAGCCCTTCTCAGAGGTGTTCCTACCAGGAACATTCTAGAAGCTGCTACCTGGAGCTCAGTTCATACATTCACCAAACATTACCATTTACCACTTTTCTCTAAATCCAGAGCTGACTTTGCCACTGCTGTCCTGCAGGGCCTTATAGCTGGTCCTAATGCTGTATAATTCCCTCCACCCAACCATAGCTTTGGGAATCTACCCAAATGTTATGACTGCAACAGTGAAACATGAAGAACATAGTACAGTTGTGTACACTTACCATAAATGTAGATGTTCAAGTGTATTCACTGTTGCAGTCCTGGTTACCCTCCCTCCAGCCCCCTATTTTTCTCTGGCTATATCTCTACTTTCTTTCACTATGCTTAAAAGACCTTTTGGTGTATTTGCTTTTGGGATTGGAGGTATTTTTTTTTTGTTTTTAATTTTATTTGCCCCCCATTTGGGGGGCACCTGACATCTGGGGCAAGAAAAACTGATGTAATGGCGTTGACTGCATGTTTTATACCCCTGACGACCTGATGTCATGGAAGAAGGGACAGCAACCGATGCAGGACCCAAGCCTTTGTTAATCAGGCCAACTGAGGGCAACCTGCCAGCAGATTACCCAAATGTAATGACTGCAACAGTGAATACACTCTAACATCTACATTTATGGTAAGTGTACACAACTGTACTTTCCAGTGAGCCACCCAAGAACCAGGTGCTGAGGATGCGGTCCCAACCAGCAAGAATGAAGGCGAGATGGGACAACATAACATAAAGAAGTTATGCACCTACCATAATGTTGCATGTTTGTTGTCCTTCATCTTGTCTTCCTTCTTTCGTCCCCCCCCCTCCTTCCCCCTTCCTAGAGGATCGAGAAGAGTTCCTTTACTGGTTACACTGGCTGAGTTTCCTGCTGACATACCAGGTTAGTTAACCATGCATTGTTTTTCCTCTTTCCTTCTTAACCTTAAATGTATAAGTGCTTAGTAAGAGTTGCTTTTTACTATGTATGTCTAGTGTGGGCTATTACAAACGAGATCTGGGCAGCTACCGCTTGGCATGTTGGGAAAAGGGGTAGGCTCGAGCCAGTAAAAGCTCTCGAGCAATAGTAAATCGGCAGAGTCAGAGCCAAGGATCGGCTCTGAACCCAACCAACCAGCAAGAAGGAAGGTGAGATGAAGGACAACAAATGTGGAATGTTATGGTAGGTACATAACTCTTTTTATCACCATGTGAGTGTGGGAGTAGGCAATATCTTCAGACTGTGTACTAATTGCAATGCATATCCCAGGGAAAACCAACAGTCTGTCAGGCTCAGATCACTCCTGATTCCGCACAAGTGGTCCCTCAACCAGTCAGTAGCGAACATGATCTTCAACAGTTTGGGTCAACCTTGCTATGACATGTTTGCCCCCCCCCCCCCCCCAACAAGCGCATCAAATTTTTCACTCTGATCCTTCCTCCGGGGGAGTACCTGAGGGAAGCTGTCATCCACAGTTGGCCTTTGGGCCTCCTGTATGCTTGCTCCTCTTTCGCTCATTCCCAAATTTCTTCAGAAGGCAAGCAGGTTGAAGAGCTCAGTCATCCTCATTGCCCCTTTCTGGCCTTGTCAGGTGTGGTTCCCCTTCCTCTGATCTCATCTGAAATATCCTCCTTGGATACTGGAGCCTATCCAGGACCTCCCTTCTCACTTGTCAGGGATACAACATCTAAATCTTTTGAACCCTCAAATTGACCGCTTAGTTTCTCCACTTGCAACCTAAATGAGACGGTCTAGACTTCAGTCCGCAGTCTGAAAAATTCTTCTAGCATCGCAAAAGGTTTCCACCAAGAAAGTTTGCAATAGTAAGTGAAAGAGATTTGTTGTGTGGGCCACACACAGGAACATTGGCCCCTTCTCAGCATCTGTTTCAAATGTGTTACTGTTTCTCAGTACCCTTTTTGATGGAGGTGCTAGCTTTTCCACTATCAAGTTGCAATTAGCTGCTATTTCTAACTTTCATACAGCAAGTCAATCATGTTCTTTGCTCACGTTCAGACTGTGCAAATCCTTCATGAAAGGTGTGTTCTTATTAAGGCCCCCAGTTAGGGTTCCTTCTACCCCATGGGACCTTACTCTTGTGCTGCAGGTGTTGACACAGGAACCCTTTGAACCAGCAGCTAGTTGTGACATGAAATTTCTGTCCTGGAAGATAGCTGTGTTTGTGGCAGTGACTTCCGCTAAGAGTATTTCTGAGCTTCAAACTTTATTCTCTAAACATCCTTACATTCTGTTCCCTAAAGATAGTGTCCTTGTGCACCAATCCATCCTTTATGCCTAAAGTAGCTGCAGAGAATAATATCAGTCAGTCCTTACAACTGCCAGTGTTCTTCCCAACTTCTCTAACAATGGGGAGTATGTCCTTCATCCTCTAGACATTCATAAATAACTCCATTTTTATCTACACAGGACCAAACAATACAGAAAGTCTAATCAGCTTTTTATAGCCTTTTTGTTTAATAGGTGTGGACAAGCGGCATCAACAATTACCTTGGCAAAATAGATTTCAGACTGCATTTCTTTCATTTATTTATCCAAAGGGTTGGAGTTGCCTAAACCTGTTAGCGCACATTCTACCTGAGCTATGGCTGCTTCCTCTTCTTTCTGTGCTAGAATCTCTGTTGATGACATTTGTGCGGCATCTTCATGGTCTAATAATCACACTTTTGTGTCGCATTACAAGCTGGATGTTATGTCCAGGAGCAGAGCCTCCTTTGGTTTGATGGTGTTTTGGCATATTCTTCCATGAGGGCCACCCAGGATTCACGTATCTGGGGACTCTGACCCTATCATGAGGAAGAAGGAAGGAGACAACATCAAATTAAAAATTTATGTCTTACCATAACTTGGCATCTATGTGTTCTTCCTTCATTTATTCTGCTTTCCCACCCAACCATCCCCATCCTTTCTTCTTGAGGAACCTTGGATAATCTAAGGAATGTTATGTCCTACATCTGAGCCTCTTCTGACTATCTTATGTCTGAATTTGGCATGTTGAATGTGGCATGTCTGAATTTGGCAAACGCGATCTGAGGTATTTGGGTGGATGAAGAACATTGTGGGTATGCGGGAGGAGCTTGATAGTTGGATCCACGTCTGTGAAATGTGGCCGTGCCAGATCAGAGGCCCTATCCTGAGGATGAATGAAGGAATACATCACAGATGCCAAGTTATGGTAAGACATAACTTTTCATTATCCTTTATGTCGACGAGCCATGAGAGTGTGGCAGTGAGCAATGTTTTCCCATTGCTTTCCTTTAGCAATTGTTTCAAAAAGGTTCTAGCTTTTCCAGAAAGTACAGCTTGCAGCCATTTCTAATTTTCACATAGAACACAGTGAGCCTCCTGTTTCCTCTGTAAGGGTACCTTAGGCTTTTATTAGTGGGACATTCCTTCTAAGACCCTCTGTAAGGGACCCAGTACCACCATGAGATACAACAGTGATGCTTACACAGCCTCCTTTTGAACCAGCAGTGTTTGTAGACTAAATTCTTAGTGTGTAAGGGGATCTTATGCAAACTGCCATATCTGTTTCTTCATAAAGACAGCTTTTATTTTAAAACCAAATCTCTCTTTTATTCCAAAAAATGGCATCTGAATCCAACATAAACCAGTTTAAGCTACCAGATGTTCATCGTGTTTCACTGTTGCAGTCATTACACTTGGGTTATCCTGCTGGCAGGCTACCCGCAGTTGGCCTGAATTCCAAAGTCCTGGTCCGGCGTTGGTTGCTGTCGCCTCTTCCCTGACGTCAGTGCACCAGGGATATAAAAGATGCAGCCGACGACATTTTCTTCAGTCTTTCTTGCCGCTCGGTGCCCGAAGCAAAAGGAGTTTGCAAGTGTCGGTCGGTGGACTCCTGAGATTTTTAAAACCGAATTTCAGATCCGAAGTCTTCATTAAAGCTAAGTACCCCGTTGGGGAAACTTTTTTTCTTGCTCCAGACCGATGTCAGAAAAAGTTAACAATTGTATTTCTTGTGGGAAGCAAATACCTCATAAGGATTTTCATTCTTACTGTATTCCTTGCCTGACCACGACGTTGCTAGCTGTCGGTTTTGTGCTAGATTTAACCAACGCACTATTAAGCGTCTGTTCGATTTTGCCTTTCACTACTTTGGCCGAAGATTTAATTACATAATGCCGTCGGAACAGCCAACAACCGGAGTTTATAAAAAAACGCAAGGAAAAGGACAGGCATCCGAGGTCCAAAACCGACGACGAGGCCTCTGCTAGGCCTGTCGCCGGTTCGCTGGTTCTCAGTGAGGCGCTTTTGCAGCCCCTGACACCCGCTACCTCAGAGCCACAGACCGCTTCGACTCCCACGTGGAGCCGACTAGGCCTCTGGATACTCAAGGTATTGGACATTCGGAAACTATTCCCTCAGATGGGTCCGGAGCCGCTGAGCAGGCATCTGCTTCTGAGGGTGTTTTCAGACCTACACAGTTGTATGTTAAGCCAACCTCAGCTTCAAAGACTAAAGCAGCCCTAAAGACAAAGAAACAAGTTCATAGGTTCATAGGTTCATACTAGGCTATCTGCCCGAGGGCATTTACAAGCCTAGCCCATAGTTTTGTGGCTTACGCCACCCCTTTAGTATGGGGAACTATACCCATTATTTTGCTGGAGACCAATACTGGACCTGTCTATTCTAAACACTTTTCTGGACGTTCCAAAATTCAAAATGTTGACTCTGCAGCAGCTTCTGCCCATGCTGGGCAAGAAGGCTTGGCTTGTAACTTTGGATCTAAAAGAGGCATACCTGCATGTCTCAATCAGACAATCTTGCAGAAGATACCTCAGATTCATAGCTGGCTCAATGCACTACCAATTCTCTGCACTGCCCTTTGGCTTATCTACTGCGCCCAGGGTCTTTACAAAATGCCTGGCACCAGTAATTGCTTTCTGCAGACAAAGAGGAATTCAAATATACCCTTACTTGGACGACTGCCTTATTCAAGCAGAGAACAAAGACATTCTACTGAAGCATCTGGTGTTTGTAAAAAGATTACTAATTTGCCTAGGGTACACGGTAAACGAAAATAAATCAAAACTAGTACCCTTTCAAGAGATAATATTCCTGGGTGCAAGCTTAAATACAACTGCCCAGATAGCTTATCTCACGCCAGACAAACAAAGGCAACTGACTTCTTACTTCGAAATGTTGGTAACAAAGACCCAGTTATCTGCAAGAAAAATTCTGCAGGCTTTGGGTTTCATGGCTTCTTGCATTTTACTAATTCCATATGCAAGACTGCATATGAGGAAACTACAATGGTATCTAAAAAGTGTTTGGACTCAACATTGCCACAGCCTGGAAACATTAATTACCCTAATTCCCTGCCTGCAACAGGAGTTTCGATGGTGGGCACAGGCCTGTCACCACAACAAGGGACAGCCATTCACTCTACCCACGGCCAGGCAAACACTAACAGATGCATCAGATTATGCCTGGGGGGCTCACATGGCAGGAAAATGTATTCCGGGAGCATGGCCAGCAAGCCAAATGCATCTTCATATCAATCAAAAAGAGACTCTAGCTGTTCAGAATGCCCTGACAGCCTTCAAGGATCTACTTTATCCAGGACAGCTGCTGGTAAAGACGGACAATACTACAGTAATGTGGTACATAAACGAACAGGGAGGCACACATTCCTACCCCCTCTGCAGACAAGCCATGACTTTGTGGAACACAGCATTGACTTATCAAGTACACCTGCAAGCACAATTCCTGCTATGAAAGACAAATACTCTGGCAGATGAACTACGCAGAAATCTCAAGGATCCTCACAAGTGGAAACTAGATCCACAAATCTCCAGCATGATAACAAGAAAATGGAGATGCCAAGACCTAGATCTGTTTGCCTCCCTGCACAACTGCCAAATACAGAGATTCTGCACAAGGATTTATCACAAACAAGCATGGAAAGTGGATGCCCTATCATTCAGCTGGAAAGCCCTTACAGTATATGCCTTTCCTCCACTGCCTCTTCTCCCCAAGGTACTCCTAAAGGTCAGACAAGAGAAGCCAAAAATGATATTTATTGCCCCAGAATGGCCACGCCAGCACTGGTACCCAATCCTAAGGAGCTTGTCTGAAGGCCCAGCCTGGACATTACCCCAAATTCCTCATTTGCTGACCCAACAAAACAATTGGATCCTGCACAGCCAACTCAGAACCCTAAATCTGGCTGCATGGTTGATTATTTAACCATTCGGAACACACCTCTCTCTAAAGCAGTTATGGATGTTATTTTGGAGGCCAGGAGGCCCAGCACCAAAAAATCTTATACAGAAAAATTGAAGAGATTCTGTGCTTGGAACCAGGCACAAGGAATGGACGCGCTTGTACCAAGTATTCCTCAGATTTTACAATACCTAACTGAGATGCTGGACAAAGGCCTATCCTTCTCATCAATTAAGATCCATGCCTCTGCCATTTCAGCTCATTACAGTACGGATCCACCTGTTTTCTTCACATCCACTGCTAAGGCAGTACCTCAGAGGGGCCAAAAACATAAGACCTCCAAGGAGAGCTCCAACACCTGCATGGGACCTCAATTTTCTCTTGGAAAAGCTCACACTGCCTCCTTTTGAGCCAGCCAATACAGCTGAGATAAAATACTTAACATGGAAAACAGCTCTGCTCCCAGCAATAACCTCAGCAAGAAGAGTCTCAGAGTTACAGGCACTAATGGCTGTGGAACCTTTTATTATTTTCCATCCAGACAGGGTTTCTCTAAGGACAAACCCAACATTTATGCCTAAGGTAGTGTCCAGTGTGGCTCTTAACCAAACCATTCATTTGCCTACCTTTTATCCAAACCCACGGAATAAGGGCGGAGACTTCTTCATTCTTTGGACATACACAGACCGCTACGCTTCTACTTGGACAAAACTAAAGCCTTCAGAAAGACTGAGCAACTCTTAGTGGCATATGCTGCAGGATCACAAGGAAAAGCTATTTCAAAGCAGACTATTTCAAAATAGGTAGGCCACTGTATTCGTTTCTGCTATTCACAACATGGCAAATCAGTGCCTAAGGGCATTAGGCCACATTCAGCCAGAGCAGCAGTCACTTCAGCAGCCTTTCTCAGAGGAGTACCAACCAAGGACATTTTGGAGCCTGCAACTTGGACTTCAGTGCACACTTTTACAAAGCACTACCACTTACCTCTTTACTTTAAATCCAGAGCAGGCTTCGCCACTTCAGTTCTGCAGGGCCTCCTAGCCACTCCTAATTCTATCTAGGCCCAGCCACCCAACCTCAGCTTTGGGATTCAACCCAAGTGTAATGACTGCAACAGTGAAACACGATGAACATAGTACAGTTGTGTACCTACCATAAATGTAGATGTTCGAGTGTATTCACTGTTGCAGTCCAGGTTACCCTCCCTCCATCCCCCTTTCATTGCTGGGACTTATCTGTATTTCTCTATTCTATACAACCTATGTGGTGTATTTGCTTGTAGATGAAGGTAATGTTTATGTTAGTGCATGCTTTTTTATGAGCAGTATTTTTAGCCTACCCTTTTGGGGGCACCTGACATCTGGGGCAAGAAAAACTGAAGAAAATGACGTCGGCTGCATCTTTTATACCCCTGGCGCACTGATGTCAGGGAAGAGGTGACAGCAACCGACGCTGGACCAGGACTTTGGAATTCAGGCCGACTGCGGGTAGCCTGCCAACAGGATAACCCAAGTCTAATGACTGCAACAGTGAATACACTCTAACATCTACATTTATGGTAGGTACACAACTGTACTTTTTCTTTCCAAAGTTTTCAAATAAAGGGGAGTACACATTGCATTTACTTGATGTTCAGACAACTTTGGATCTGTCTACACAGAACTAAAGATTTCAGGAAGTCGAACCAGTTGTTTCTTGCATTTTCCCGGCTAAACTGGGATATGGTGTTTCCGAGGTCACTCTCCCAAGATGGCTTTCAGATTGTATTACAGTTGTTAAGGACAAACTGAATTTAGTAGAAACTGACAGCTCACTTGACAGGGGCAACTTCCACAGTTTTTCAGCATAACATTCCAATTGAGATTTGTGTTGCTGCCACCTGGTCTACCATCCACACCTTTGTGTCTCAGTATAAGTTGCATGTACAGTCCAGCTCTCGTACATGTTTTGGCATTGCTGTTCTCAGGAATAACTTTCTTTGATGTTGCCCAGACAGATTGCTAGCTAAGGGAGTCTGTCCCAACAGTTGGATCAGATGAAAATGGACAACCTCTGATATGACAGTTATGTACTCGTCATAACAATAGATCCGTGTTGTCCATTTTTGTCTGTTTCCTCCTTCCAAATTGTCACCTCCTGTACCATAGAAAATAGATGGTACTCTGGAGGAGTCTTGTTAATGTAAACCTCAACTGGTTGGTTCTTTTTTCTTTACATGGGACCCCCCCCCCCTTTTTGTTGTATTGAGCATAATCTTTAATTGGCGGTCAGTATTGAAGCATATACCCTTATATTAGGCAAACTCAATTTGTGTTAATTTGATGAAGAGAGGGGAATTATGGGTAGGGGAGGAGTTAGAGCCCTTGATCCAAAGGTTTAAAGGTGTCGAGATCAGGTCTGAGTCTGATCCAATTCCCAGCGTTTGAACCAGACATTGCTGATCTATCATTACGCTCAGTACTTAACTTTTGGATCTGATGTTGTCCTTTTCATTCTTCCTCAACGTATGGGTTCGGATCCAACTCAGCTGCATATTCCAGACTTCAGACCCAGCAATCAAGCTCTATACCATTCCCATTCCCTCAGATCTTGTTTACCGCCATCGTAAACAGATGCAGGATCCACTCTTTAGTGTTACAGTTTTTCGTGAGATTAAAAGTTTTTTGGATTTGCCTTTAAGTTTATATTAGTTTATCTGTCCTCCCTTTTAGTTCTTCTCACTGAATGTTAGGACTTGCAACTGAATGTTAGGTCTTTCCACCTCTTATTGCATACTATTTCCTCTAAACAGTAAATCTTCATTACCATTGTTGGTAGATTGGCTTTTACCCTTTTTAACTATAGAGTATTTCTTAAGATAACAATGTTGGTAAATAAATCCCTCCTTCCTTCTCTTTAACCTTCTATTAAGGAAAAAAAAAAATTTGTTTATTCTTGTATTTTTCCTTGTGGACGTGTCGGATAAACCAACAGTCTTTAAGAAGTGCACTTCTTGTGGGCATAAAATTCCAAATTTGCACGGTCTTTGGGCTGGGCACTTAGACACAGCTTGTAAGATCTGCTCCGCTTTTAATCCAAGAGCCTTAGCAGATAGATGCAACAAGCTTATTCTAAGGGCCCTTCTCCCTACTACATCTTCAGGATTTCAACCCCCCTCCCATATCTAACAAGTCTGCTCCTCTGGAGGAAAAGAAATGCTCCCCTCCAAAGTCCCCCAGGTCTTCACCAGAACCTTTTTTAAAAAAAAAAAAGAATGTTGGATCTGACACCATCAGATTCAGAAACTCAACAATCAGATCTGAAGCCATCGGATCCTAAGGCTTTGTCTTCAGTTATTACCATAAGTCTTACAGTACCACCCTCAGATTCTAGGTCCTCTGATCCAAAGCAAGGTACCTCCTATAGGAGTACTACTCCTGAATTTATTAAGCCAGTTTCTCCCGCCCTGCCTTCTAAATTACTTCAGACTCCAGAGAAGCATTCAAGGCCTCAATCTAGTACTTCCTCTAAGTCCTCCAGAAGCTTATTGTAACCAGATGTGGATAGGATGATGCAAAAATTCTGAGACCTTGCCTGAACACCCCATGGAGGAATTGCCTCGGAAGAGAACTTGCAAAAGGAGAAGCACAGACTCCCCGATGAAGTCTTTCTTGGAGGATGCCAGTTTTGATGAAGGAGAGGGGTCCCCCAGATAACCACAAAATGACCTCTCCTTTGAGGATATTTTTAGAAATCCTAAGACAGAAAGGTGGCTTGTCTTCCCGAAACCCCTCACCATAAGAATCTGTATTTTTGGTTGGTTTTGGTTGTGGCCAGTCTGTCTTGGGTTACCACCCCCCTCCCCAGGCAGATGAACTTGTTGATTTGGTTTGTTGTCAGGCTTGGAAGAAACTAGATACTGTTGAGCCCATTCCCAAAAGACCCAATACATTTTTAACCCCGCTGACAAGACTACACTGGAGCAAAGGAGTCCCAGTTGATGCCATGATGGTGGTGGTGGCAGCCACCAAGAAAGAGCTAATGGAACACAGCTCTGCTGTCCATCCACCAAACAAGGAGTCCAGAGCATTCGACAGATTTGAAAGAGAGTGTTTGCCTTGGCAACCTTCATCTGAGGTCACTAATTTACCTGGCAGACTTTACTAGGCTTCAGAGAGATTTGACTAAAGAGCATTCAAGTACTGTTTGAGTCCATTTCTGCTGAAGACTTTAAAAGAACATGCTGGCAGCTAGCCACTCTCTTATCCACATTGAATGCTTCAATGAGGTTGATCTCTCACACAGCTGAAGGAACCTCACGAGCAGCCATTTTAGGCATTGCCATAAAGAGATACCTGGATGTGGCTTTTTGATGTTGTGGAGCCATTTGAGACGTCTTTTTATCAACGCCCCATTCAATGGCACTTCCTTGTTTGGGCAGTCTGTAAGAGATACATACCTGCAGGGAACAAGATGGAAAAACTGTCTGCCATAGGAATCAAGTTTTCTATGCCTCACCGAACCTCTTCCAGGAAGCAGAGAGGTGGTAAGATGATGTGGTAATAATAATCTCAGGGACCTTTCTAAGATCCACATGGTAACATTTCCTGCAGAGATGGAAGAGGAAATTTCAATGCTAGTCCTTGCCCTAAAGGCAGAGGAGGTCCACAGAACCAGGTCTTCAGAGCTTCTTTCAGACAGGCCCTTTCAGCACTCCTGAAGTGCTGTCCAACTGTCCAATGCTGGAGGCAGTCTGGGTTGGTTGTCCTTACACTCAGACACCTTGGCAAGTATAACACAAGATACATGGGTGCTAAGAGTAATATCCAAGGGTTATTGCATACCATTTTTACTTCTTCCTTCTTGCAAAAGGAAGAAACTTCCTGATGTTCCACCCAGTCAAAGGAAGGCAGCAGGACAAGAAATGAGATATAAACCAGAGAGTCATCCAAAATGTCCCGGCAGACCAAATAGAATTCAGAGCTTATTCATGCTTCTTTCTAGTGCCAAAGAAAAGAGGGGAGCTCAGACCCATTGTGGATCTAAGCAGTTTGAAATCTGTACATGAAGAAAGAAAAGTTCCAAATGGTCATGGTCAAGTCCATCCTACCCTTTCTTCACAAGGACTATTAGATGTGCTCTGCAGAGTTTCAGAATGTATACTCATCATCATCTTTCGGCTATTCCCATTAGGGGTCGCCACAGCGGATCATCTGTTTCCATTTCTTCCTGTCCTCTGCATCTTGCTCTGTCACACCAACCACCTGCATGTCCTCTTTCACCACATCCATAAACCTTATCTTAGGTCTTCCTCTATTCCTGTTACCTGGTAGCTTCATCATTGGCATCTTTTTCCCAGTATACTCAGCATCCCTCCTCAGCACTTGTCCAAATCAACATAATCTTGCCTCTCTGGCTTTGTCTCCAAACCTTCCAACCTGGGCTGACCCTCTAATATACTTATTCTTAATCCTGTCCACCGTCGTCATACCCAGTGCAAATCTTAACATCTTTAACTCTGCCACATCCAGATCTAACTCCTGCCTTTTTGCAGTGCCACTGTCTCCAACCCATATAACATAGCTGGTCTCACTACCCTCTTGTAGACCTTCCCTTTCACTCTTACTGGTACTAGTCTGTCACAAATCACTCCTGACACTCTTCTCCACTCGCTCCATCCTGCCTGTACTCTCTTCTTCACCTCTCTTCCACACTCACCATTACTCTGAACTGTTGATCCCAAGTATTTAAACTCATCCACCTTTGCCACCTCTACTCCTTGCATCCTCACCATTCCTCTATCCTCCCTCTCATTCGCACACATATATTCTGTCTTAGTCCTGCTGACCTTCATTCCTTTTCTCTCTAGAGCATATCTCCATCTCTCCAGGGTCTCCTCCACCTGTTCCCTACTCTCACTACAGATCACAATGTCATCTGCAAACATCATAGTCCACGGGGACTCCTGTCTGATCTCATCTGTCAACCTGTCCATCACCATTGCAAATAAGAAAGGGCTCAGAGCTGATCCTTGATGTAATCCCACTTCCACCTTAAACGCATCCATCACTCCCACCGCAGACCTCACTGCTGTCACACTATGCTCGTACGTATCCTGTACCACTCTTACATACTTATCTGACACTCCCGACTTCCTCATACAATACCACAACCCCTGTCTAGGCACCTTGTCATATGCTTTCTCTAAGTCTACAAAAACACTATGCAACTCCTTCTGACCTTCTCTGTATTTCTCCATCAATACTGTCAGAGCAAACATCGCATCTGTAGTGCTCTTTCCCGGCATGAAACCATACTGCTGATCACTAATCATCACGTCCCTTCTTAACCTAGCTTCCACTACTCTTTCCCATAACTTCATGCTGTGACTGATAAATTGAATCCCTCTGTAGTTACTACAGCTCCACACATCACCCGTATTCTTAAAAATTGGTACCAAAACACTTTTTCTCCATTCCTCAGGCATCCTCTCACTTTCCAAAATTTCATTAAGCAATCTGGTTAAAAACTCCACTGCCATTTCACCTAAACACCTCCATGCTTCCACAGGTATGTCATCTGGACCAACAGCCTTTTCATTCTTCATCCTTTTCATAGCTGTCCTTACTTCCTCCTTGCTAATCCATTGCACTTCATGATTCACTATCCCCACATCATCCACCCTTCTCACTCTCATTCTCTTCATTCATCAGCCCCTCGAAGTCCTCTTTCCATCTCCTCAATATACTCTCCTCGCTTGGGAGTACGTTTCCCTCATTATCCTTTATCACCCTTACCTGCTGCACATCTTTCCTAGCTCGGACCCTCTGTCTAGCCAGTCGGTTCAGGTCCTTTTCTCCCTCCTTAGTGTCCAACCTTTCATACAACTCTTCATATACCTTATATTAAATAGACAGGCGATCCTGAAGACATTTACGCTTTCGGCCGGGAGCCAGTTATCACCAATTCAGAGCCCTTTTCTTTGGATTTACCACAGAACCCAGGATGTTTACCAAATGCATGGCAGTAGTGGCGGCTCATTTGAAACTGAAGATATTTCAGGTGTTTCCATATCTAGATGACTGGCACTTCACAGTCCCTGGCATGTAGAAGGAAATGCTTGGAGGGGATGATTGCTCTAGATTTGCAAATCATTTGGTATAACAATAAGTCATGTGAAGTCAAACCTAACACCGGTTCAGAACTTGGAGTTCTATCAGTTCAGTTGTGGATACGACAACACAAATAACATATTTACCTCATCATCACATTTCCAACAGCAGAAGCCACGTTCGTCTTCTGTTTGCCCTTCCATCTCCTTCGGCAAGGTCATTACTTTGAGCACTAGGTTCTATGGCAGCAGCCATAGTACCACTTCCTTTGGCGTGCTTTTTTATGCAAGTTCTCCAATGGACTCTAGCTGTACAGTGGTCCATTCTATATCAATACATATCCTTTCCAGTCCGACTTACCCCAGTTTGCAAACATGTCCACTAGTAGATAGAATCAGATGATATTCATCTAGGAAGACCTTGTATCCTACCAACCCTGATGGCCATAGTAACCATGGACGCTTCTCAGCTGGGGTGGGGCAGCATTTCTTGGGAAGAACAGTCCAAGGCTTGTGGTTCCCCAAGAGACCAAGTTGCATATCAATGTTCTAGAGATTAGAGCAGTCCTATTAGAGTTGCAGGTATTTCAAGATGCTGTCCCCTTGGGGATTGCATTTCAGACCAATAACATGTCTGTAGTCTGGTACATCAGCAAAAAGGAGGAATTTGATTTTATCCCCTTTGCAGAGAGGCCATGAGAGTATGGGAATGGGAGATCTCATCAGATCACTTTCTAATTCTGACTCCCATTCTGGGGAAAACCAACATGCTAGTGGACAAAATAAGCAGATCCATTTTGATATCTCACAAGTGGTGTCTCAATCTGTAGCAGAGTTGATCTTCTGGCATTAGGGCTAACCATGCTGCTGTGACCTATTTGCCACTCCTTTCAACAAGTGAGCAGGTACTTTGCTCTTATCCCCCCGAGGGGAGTCGCTGAGAGACGCTCTAGTCCATGCTTGGCCCTCTGGTCTCCTTTATGCTCATCTCTTCCCTTGATCCCCAAATGTTTACAGAAAGCAAATCGGCTGATGAGCTCAGTAATCCTTATTGCCGGTTTCTGGCCTCAGCTGCCTTCCTGCAGTCTCATCTTCATTGTCCTCCATGGATACTGGAGCCAGTTTTGGATCGCCTTTCTCACCCATCAGGGTTACAACATCCAACATATGGACCCTCAAACTAACTGCATGATTTGACCACTTCCAGAAAGACAGCCCAGGCTTTCTTCCCCTGTATGTGACATTATTTTGGCTTCTCAAACAAGAATCTACTAAAATATATATATATATATATATATATATATATATATATAAAAAAAAAATGAAAAAGAATCTCCCTTTGGGCTTTAAATAAGGAAATTGACTCTTTTTTTTCTTCCCCAGTGTCTGCAATTCTCCAGTTTTTGACAACTCTCTGAAGAAGGTAGTTCCTTGACATGTAAACTTCAGCTGCCAGCAATTTCCAATTTTCACATGGGGAACAGACTTCTTTCCCTGGCTTCATCTAAATTATGTAAAGCTCTCGTGAAAGGTATTTTTCTTTTAAGGCCGCCGTTAAAGGATCCCTCACCACCTTGGGATCTGACAGTTGTTCTTAAGGTCGAATGTGTAAACTTTTTGAACCTTCAACTAAATCTGATTTGAAATTCCTGTCATGGAAAACGGTTTTCTTAATAGCCATTACTTCTGCAAAGAGAATATTTGAACTCCAGGCTCTTTCCGCAAAAACTCCTTGCATCATTTTTTATAAGGATAGGGTTTCCTTATGGACTAACCCTTCCTTTTTACCTAAAATGGCTTCTGAAAATAACATTAACCAATCTGTTCACTTACCAGTTTTCTATCCAATTTTTTGAATAACGAAGAGTATATGTTGCATCCCCTTGATGTGCACAACTACATTTTTATCTTCACAGGACAGAACAAATCAGAACATCAGAGCAACTTTTTCACCAAAAAGGTTAGGCTATCCGGTTTCTAAAGTGATTTTAGCAAAATGGACAACAGACTGTATTTATTGGATTTATTTTCAGAAAGGCATGACATTATTTAAACCTCCCAACGCTCATTCAACCAGATCCATGGCTACATTGTCAGTCTTTTGGTCAAGAACACCCGTTCACTATATTTGCACTGAAACTACATGGTCTAGTACTTGTACTTTTGTTACTAATTACAAATTAGGTATTTCTAGAAACAGAGCCACCTTTGGTTCAGAAGTAGTCCAGGATATCCTTCTGTGAGGGCCACCCAAGATCAATGTAGCTGGGGACTCTGTCCCATATGTTGAGGAAGAATGAAAAGGTAAAACAACAGATTTAAAATCTATGTACTTACCATAACTAGGCATCTATGTTGTCTGTTTTCATTCTTCCTCAACTTTCCTACCATGCATCCCCCGTTCACATTTTCTGGAGAGACCTATTGGACTTTATTTGGAACCTATATCAAGCTGTACCAGTCTCTGACTATAGATATATATATATATATATATATATATATATATATATATATATATAGATATATATAGATATATATAGCAACAAACTCTATCTTAGGGAGTGGGGATGGAATAGGGTGTTGTGGGTAGAGTGAGGAGCTTTGAGCTGGATCCAAACAACCACTATAACCCATTACCCCCTTTTGGCATTAACAGGTGTGGTTTCCCTTCCTTTGGTCTCATCTGATTCCCCCTCACCCGCATATCACAGCCCTAAAGTTAAGGGCATGGTTTCTTCCGTTCTTATGATGGTTAGACAGTTCAGGCTTTTATGTTAGATTGTACATATTTTAGCCTCCTTACAGAGACCCTGTTTCCAGAAAAAATATGCTAGAGTAAATGGAAGAGATTTTTGATTTGGGCCTCCAGCAGGGATATAGATCCCTTTCAGCTCCTCTCCCTGCTAATTCGGATTTTCTGTCTTTCTTCATGGGGGAGCTTGGTGCTCTACAATTAAGTCCCTTTGGCAGTCTTTTATCTTTCATATGGGAGAAAAATCAATCGCCAGTTGCTTCTTTGAAGTTGTCTCAGGCATTCTTGAGAGGTGTTTTCCTTATTAAGCCTTCCCTCAAAGAGCCTGTTCCTCCCAGGGATATTAAATTCTTCAAACATTGAGTTCACCTCCATTTGAACTTGGAGTTGTTCAGTTCATCTCCATTTGAACTTGGAGCCATGATTGAATTAAATAGTGTCTTTGTAGGAAAACGCTTTGTCTTGTGGTGGTCACTTCCACATTGAGTTTCAGAACTTCACGCACTTTCTTGTAAACCCCCTGATATTTGTTTTCAGAAGGACAGGGTTTCACTGGGGACCATTACTTACTTTCTTCCCAAGATGGTATCAGAATCCTCACTGAACCAGTCCATCAATCTTCATATTTTCTTTCCTTATTTTTCTAATTAGGGAGAGTACATACCACATCTTTCTACTTTCTGACACGTGCCCTGAGTTTAGGTATCACAATCACTCCAAATCTCTATTATAGCCTGTACAGGTGCTAGACTACATTGGTGCCAGGATAGACACACTCCAGGACAAAGTGTTCCTGACCTATGAGAGAGTTCAAAACCTCAGGATGCATGTCTCCCTAATTTACCATTCTCATCTCCTGACAGCGAAGTCTGTACTGAGGGCCCTAGGCTCGATGGCGGCGACCATTAACTCTCCTTCCATGTGTCCGACTATACATGCGGATTCTTCAGTGGACTTTGGCGGTTCAGTGGTCCCTGTTGGATTTACCGCCAGCCTATACTATCCATCTAAGTCAAGTGTATCGGTCGTCCTTCATGTGGTGGATGAGCTCTCCGGACATTTTAGAGGGACGACCCTTCGTTCCAGCCCCGGCCCAAGCCACAGTGACCACGGATGCCTCCCAACTCTGGTGGGGGGGGGCATTGTTCGGGCAGGACAGTCCAAGGCCTGTGATCTCCCATGGAGACCAGTTTGCATATCAGTGTCCTAGAGATGAGGGCAGTCTTTCTAGCATTGCAGGCCCTTCATGCCTTTCTTCCTGTGGGGATGATTGCTATTCAGAGAACATGTTGGTAGTCTGGTACATCAACAAACTGGGAGGGACCAGATTTTATCCCCTTTGTCGAGAGTCCGTGAGAGTGTGGGAATGCTCGATGTCCACCGTCGCTTTATCGCAATACACATTCTGGGACGGTCCAATATTCTAGTGGACAGGCTAATTCCGACCATTCTGATGCCTTACGAGTGGTCTCTGAATCCATCAGTAGTGGAACAGATCTTCAGCGAGTGAGGTCAACCTTGCTGCGATTTCTTTGCATCTCCTTCCAACGTGAAGTGCAGCAGGTTTTTCGCTCTGAACCCCCCACCATGGGAGTCCCCCATAGATGCTCTAGTTCATGCTTGGCCTCCCGGTCTTCTGTATGCTTACCCTCCAGTCCCCTCTTTCCCAAGGTTTCTGCAAAAATCTTGTCGACTGGGGAGCAAGGTGATCGTCATTGCCCCATTCTGGCCTCGCCAGGTATGGTTTCCCTTCCTTTGGTCTCACCTTCTGGCTCCACCTGGGATCCTAGATCCCTTTCAGGATCTGATTTCACACCCATCAGGGATGCCTTATCCAAATCTGGACAGCCTGAAGCTCACAGCTTGGCTGCTCCAGTTCCAGTGATTGCTAGGACTCCCGGACTTTCCTCCTTCGTTAAGTCTATTTTGGTAACTGCTCATAAGTCTGCAACCAGAAAGATTTATCACAGCAAGTAGAAACGTTTTTCTTTTTGGGCCTCTCAGAGGAGTTTAGCTCCTTTCACGGCTCCTGTTTCCACTATTCTTGATTTCCTAGCTGATATTTTCCAGCACGGAGCTAGTTCTACTGTCAGAGTTCAGTTTGCTGCCATTTCTCATTTTCATGTGGGCGAGAATTCTGCATCCCTGGCATCTTCTAGACTGTGTAAAGCCTCAGCCTACTATGTAGGTTGATCCTGTGTTGCTTCTCAGCCAAAGGGACCCCTCCTTGGCTCCCTTCCTCCTTTAGATACCTTCTGTCTGCTTAGGGTACCTCCTAGTTGAGGGCAAGAAAACACTAGTATCATAATGCAGGCTTGGCTACCTTTATACTCGAACATATTGATGTCACTTAGGGAGTCTGCCACCGTGGGAGCCATAAAGAATTTTCTCTGGGTGTTGGGCAAGGGCATTCACGGCAGGAAATCCCAATAGTCAGGACTGCAACAGTGAATGCACTCTAACATCTACATTTGTGTTAAGTATACACATCTGTACTTTCTTTATTGGTGCTATTATTATCAACGATTCCCCCTCGGGCTCTGACTTGGGGCAGTCTCCTTCTGTCTCCAAACACAGAAGCCGTTCTTTAGAGGAGAGGTCTGCTGGATCTAGACACCCATCCCCAACTAGGTCCTCCACTTCCTCCAGATCCTTCATGAATTTCCTCCCTTCTGTTATGGACAGGATGATGAGGTCCTTTCTTAAGGCTCAGATTGAGCTTGGGGCTTCACGTGTCTCCTACCCATCCTGCTAGCTGGCCATCTCCTATCCCCTCATTGGTTTCCACTTGTCCGACCTGATTGGTTTTGGACTTCCTGGCCATGGACCACACTGGAGAGGGAAACTGGGATTTCTGGGGACCCTTCTGCCCTTACCCCGTCTGAGTCCCTAACTCCTTCTGCTCAGGCTCCCCTGGGTAGGTGGAGCCCTGAAGTTCTTGGGTGGGGTTCTCGTCCTGGTTTTTCAGACCAGTCCCTTTCCCTTGGTGCTTCAGCCCTCGACAGCTCTGCACTGGTGCTGTCCAGAGGTCTGGAGGTTCTGGCCTGCTCTGGTTCCTCTCCCTAGGTGGGCCTTCCTACCATGAATGTGGACAGAGCATCGTCCAGTCCTTCAGTTTTCTGGGTCATAGAGCGCACCTTTTCCTCCATAGTTTCCTCACCAGCCATGCAAGGACCATCTCAGTCCCATCTTTCTGAACCCATTCATTCTGTCCCTGGTCAGTCCTCTTGAACTAGCCTTCAGGTGGGAGCTGCCCCACTCTGGGTTCCCTTCTTTTCCAAGTCCTCCCCCAAACCAACCCAGGAGGAGGTTCTTCGGAAGAGATCATGTAAGAGGACACCCTTAGACTCCCCTGCCTAGTCACTCACCTAGGATATGGACCTCTATGAAGGGGATGGTCCCCCAGGTTTCTGCCCTAGGATGTCTCCTTCGGGGACATCTTGCAAATCCTTGAGCTTAAGGGCAATTGGTCTTCCCTCCCCCTGTCCTTTGAGGAGTCTGTTTTTCTGAAGCCTTTCAGGATAAGGACCATCTACCTCCTGGGTGTCCCCTCTGGCAGATGAACTCATTGACCTTTGTCGCCAGCAGGGCATGGAAGGAGACGAATATTGTGGAGCCTGTCCCCAAACAAGCTGATAAGTTCCTTAGCCCCACCTTCCAGTAAGCAGTTTTGGTCTAAAGGCATGCCAGTAGATGCAATCATGGTAGCTGCTGCCACCAAGAAGGAGCTGGCAGAACAGAACAGAGCATAGGTTCATAGGTAGGTACTAGGCTATTGGCCCTAGGGCCTATATAGGTCTAGCCAAATGGTACCCTGGTTTTTGCCACCCAAGAAAATTATTTTCCTGTGCCCCTGTCAAGCAGAGCCACAGAAGTGATCCCCGGGGTGAATTTCCTATCTCCCATCCAGTCATCAAGATTTTTCTTGAAGAGTGCTAATGAGGAGCTTTGTTTGATATAGATAGGTAGTTTGTTCCAGAGTATGGGAAGTCTCTGGGACACAGAATCTATCCCTCTGGCATGTCCTGTTTTATTGTGGTGACAAGGTTTTAGTCCCTAGAGCGTGTAGCTCGGAGGGATTGGGATTTCATTAAGTGGAGTAATGTCCAACAGCTCTGGGTTTGACATAGCTTTGTATGTTAGGCAGAGATCGCCTCTGAGTAGGTGATATGCAACAGAGTAAAGCTGGAGTGTTTTGAGACTGTCTGCGTAGGGCATCTGTTTGAGGCCGGTAATCCTCTTTGTGAGTGTTTCTGTGGCCTTTCCAGTTGTGGATGTCTTGTGAGGTACATACCAAAAAGGGCGTTGTACTCTATAATGGGTCTAATGAGTGATGAATATAGGGGAACAATGACCTCTTTTTTTCCTGAATAAGAAACCTTTTGTGATGAGATGTGCCACGTGTAAGGATTTTCTGATTACTGTGGCAATGTGGTTATCAAAGGAGAGAATACTGTCCACCTGTGTCCCAAGGTCTCTTATCACACTTTCAGTGTTAAGTAGACTACCGCTTATGTGGTAGTTCATGGGTACAGAGTTTTTACCAAAAGGGATGACAATGCACTTTTTGGCATTGAGCTTGAGTTCATAGCTTTGACACCAGGCATCTGTCTCAGTGAGGCCCTTTTGTAGGATGTCCACATCATTAGGAGTTTTGATTATAGCTCCTAGTTTGCAGTCATCTGCGAACTTCATTAGCCAAAGACCTTCTGTGTTAGCCTGTACTTCAGAGAAGTAGATACCAAACAGGAGAGGACCTAGGACTGAACCCTATGGTACTCCACTTGTCACTGGTCTGAAGTTGGATTTAGAGTCTGCTACTTTCACAGTGTGGGTTCTGTCAGTGAGCCAGTTGGCAACCCATCTTGTGACATAGGGATTTATACCTAGTTTCATGAGTTTATCTATAATTCCAGAGTGGGGAATGGTGTGGAAAGCCTTGTCAAGATCTAGATAGGCTGTGTGAACCACCTTACCCTCATTTGCGGCTTTGGTGACCACTTCAAAGAAGTCTATCGGGTTTAGGAGACATTAGCTGCCTTTTACAAGCCCGAACTGGGTAGGGTCCAGAGTTTGGAGATTACCAGTGTCATTGTTTACAAGTTCCATGATGATACGTTCCATAGCTTTGCAGACCAGGCTTGTCAGACTAATGGGGCGGTAGTTCCCGAGGTCCGTGGTAGCTTCCCCCTTTGTGGAGTGGGATAACCATTGCTGTCTGCCATTCAGTGGGCACAAAGCCGGAGGTGAGGCTATGATTGAACATGGTACTTACGTGGGGTGCCAGTTCGTTCTGTAGTTCATGTAGAACGCAGCCTGGGATGTTGTCAGGTCCCATGGATGCTGTGTTCTTGGCTTTGGAGAGTGTGTTTTTTACCTGTGCAGCTGTGATTATAGGAAATTTGCATTCTTCTGATATAGAGATGGGCCCTTTAGGGGATGACAGAGGGGTAAAGTTAGCACTGAACCTATCTGCCAGGATGTTGCAATATCAGTTGGTTCTGTATATTTAGTGCCATTGTGCTGTAACTCAGCGCAGATCTGAGTGCTGCCATTGAGATTCTTGACAATAGCTATAGAATGCTTTGCGGTTGTATTTAGAATCAGTGGCGATTTTGTTTTCATAACTAGCTTTGGAGGATTTTGTGAGGGATCTCAACTTCTTACTGAAGCTGACCACAGAGTTCCTCCAATCATGGGATTTTACTCTTTTTTTTTTTTTTTTTTTTTTTTTTTTGCAACAGTTTCTTTCTTCTGTTGTAGAGTTTGTTTATGGCAGGGGACCACCAGTTTGGCTTCCTTTTTTGGAGGATAGCATCTTGGTTCTGTTAGAGATTGCACGATCCATGCACTCTGTAAGTGCTTATAAAGTGCAATTGTATAGGATTCAGCAGTCGTACCTCTATTGTCCGTCAGCATGGGTGTTGTGAAGTTTGCCACTTCTGTCTTAAGAAAAATAAAGTTGGCTTTGGAGAAATTTTTTACGGTGGTTTCACTAATGGGGGTGGGATGTGGATGTCTTGGGTGATTTGCTTGTGGTCGGATTTGACCAACGAGGAATTGACCTCTGGTGTGGAACACTGGTTGCCCATGTTGTTAATGACCAGGTCTAGGATATTGCTGCCCCTGTTGGGGGTGTGGATAAGTTGATCCAAGGTGTTGGAATTTATGAATTCCAGAAAATGTTGAGCACAAGAGTTGGTACATGAGTAGTTTTTCCAGTTAATGGTGGGGTAGTTGAAATCGCCCATTATTAAGATGTTGGGTTGTATCCTAATATTTTCCAGTGCATCAAGAAATGAGGAGTGGGAATCCTGGGGCATGGTGGGGGATCTGTAGTAATGTACAGTTTGGATTGCGGTCTTGCCCAGAATTAGTTGCACTTTGATAATCTCGGATGCATTATGCTGAGCAACTAGCCTGGAGATGTGGATATCCTTAATGAATATGGACATGCCTCCTCCTTTAGTGCTTCGGTCCAGGTTATGTGGCCGAAAGGTGTGGTATGCATTATAGCCTGGTAATGCAGGGATGTTCTCTGGAGCCTTGAACCAGGTCTCTGGCACTGCACGGATGTCTATGTTCTCCATTTTAAGGAGTGCCTCGAGTGAGTGAATTTTGAAGTTTGGACTTATAGCATTAAGTAGCATTACCCACAGATTTTGCATGCTTGTACCTGTTACGGTGGTGAATTTGTCATTTGAATCTTGCCTAAGAAAGGTACTTTAGGGGTGGCAGGAGCCTTAGCCAGTATCTGGAATCCCAAGGGCGACAGGTGCAGGCCATCTCTGGCAAAGCATCATGGTTTGTCGATCATGTCATCCCAGGCAGACAGATACTGGATCCCCTTAGAATGACACCAGAAGCTTAGCCAATTGTTGAAGCCAATCATTTTGTCCTTGTACTGTGGTGTCATTCTGGGTGATGGCAGGATGCTACTTAGGGCTAGGGTCATACCTGTCTGGGCTACAAGATAGGACAGCTCCTCCATGTCTCTCTTCATGTAGTCCAGGGTGGTACATCTCGGGTCTTTCACACCAACATGGACAGTGACATAGTCATATTTGTACTTGTTGTGGAGTGACCTGAGTACATGCGTTATGTGGCGGATCCTGGCACCTGACAGGCAGCTGACAGTAACTTTCTCCTTGTTTAGCCTGGTGAGTGGAACATCAGTGTACCTGACTATAGAGTCACCTATGACTAGAGTGTTGGGTAGTTTGTTATGCCTTATGGGCTGTGGTTGAGTGGCACACTGAGTTTGTGGGCCGTTTGTCATTTGGGTTGTGTTGGGGGGGGGGGTGGAGGTTGCTTGCGTTTCTGCTTTGGAGGTCCCTGTTGCTTGGGTAGATTTTTTTTTTGAGAGCCTCCGCGAATGTAGGTGTTTGTTGTGTTTGTGTGTGTGTGTTTTGGTGGTGCAGGTTTTGAGGGACTATGTGATGAGTGTGGTGTGGTGCAAGTGTTTACCTTCTCCTCTAGACTGTCTAGTCCAGTCTTGGGTGAAGAGTGCTTTGTTTCCAGTTTGGCTGTATAAGTGCATCTCTCACAGGTTGTAGTGTTTGGTGGTAGGAGGAGAGGTTTGTTTGTGTACATGAGGCAATTGCTGCATTGTCCCAAGATTTATCAGGTAGACTGGAGAAAACACTGGGAGCTGACCCTTAGACATGCCTGGATAGGTGCTTATTTATTAAGTACTAAAAACTGTTTTCCTCTATCCAAGTGAGGAAAGTTCAGTGTTGTAGTAATTTTTAACTTATTTAGTGCTTACAGTGTGTTCTGAACAAGTGCTGAACTCAAAGAAACAGATTTGAGTGATGAAACTAGAAAACTGGCTAGTTCTAAAAAACTAAATTAAGCTAGAAGGCTTCCCTCCAATACAGAAAGGCTTGGGGGCTCAGAAGCGTACATACAGTCCTGGATACAGCAAATCTGTGTCCGGACTAGATGACTTACAGGAAAGGCAGGAAACAAGCTTAGAAATTTTTTTTTCTAAAGGGGAAAGGAGGAGCAGAAACTAACTGGGTTGGCCTTCTCAAATGTTCTCCCTGGATTAGGTAGAATGAGGTAATGACACTAGACTGGGAGGAGTATCCTAGATCAAATTTACTGTAGGGACGGGCAACTGCAAAGCCACCAAGTATAAAAACAGGATACCAATAGCGAGGGAGGGTGGGAAAACAATCAGGAAAAAACAAACTCAACCAGATGCTTAACAGTTGCATAACATTTCTAGTTAATACTTTACACACAGTGAAACTAGCTAGCAAAGTATATGCAGACAATAAAAGTGCTATAAATAACTCAGAAATAAGCAAAAAAACAAGATACTTAATGTTATATATCACAGATTAGTTGGCCCAAAGCCCTTCCTCCGACTAGCTCAGTGTGAAATGACAGAAACACTCACAAGTTAACTTAAGTAAAAAAGTTGAAACCTGAAACAACTTTAAAAAAAAAAGCTCAGAAGAACCATTGAGGTGTTTACTCCAAGCCGTAGTCCAGGCAACCCCAGTCAGCCAATGACCACAAACTATTCACTGTCACTGAAATGGTGCACTGGCTTTGGCTAACTATGATGGCCTGGAACATGTGCTCAGACACACCGCCTCTACTAACAAACAACTAGACCCAAAATACAAGCCTGAATATGGACAATGCTACACTACCAACACTACTTAGGTAGGAAAAAAAACTGCAGAAATGTTTAAACAGATAAAGCATCAAGAAGACTCTATAGAATGCTTTTAACTGCAAACAAGTTATATGATACACTCCTTAGGAAATCAAAACAAACCAACCCAACCAGATGCTTAACAATTGTAGAAAATTTCTTGTTAATACCTCACACACAGTGAAACTAGCTAGGGAAGTATATGCAGACAATAAACGTGCTATAAATAACTCAGAAATAAGCAAAAAAACAGGATACTTAATGTTATATATCGCAGATTAGTTGGCTCGGAACCCTTCCTCAGACTTCCTCCAATTAGCTCAGTGTGCATGGAGTCCGGGGTGATTGACAGGCATGGAAAGCGGGTATTCACCTCAGCCACCTTTGGGCTATGGGCACTCAATTTTGTGGCACATTTCACCCGACTTCAAAGGGACTTGGTCAAGGAGCTTACCACATCCCTTTCCGAGGTACTTCCAGCCGGGGAACTAAGCAAGGTGTCCCCCAAACTATCCACACTTTCTTCCCTGGCTAATTCATTGATGAGGCTTATTAGCAACATGACAGATGGAGCCTCTCGAGCAGCTGGCACAGGCATCACTATTCGACATCATGCCTTGCTGTGCCTTTGCAGATTTGTTAAGTCTTTCAAAACTTCTTTCACCAATGCCCCTTTTGATGGTTCTACCCGGTTTGGCTGTTTTGTCAAAGAAACTCTCATCCACAGTGAGCAGGAGGGCAAGACTTTGTCGGCTATAGGAATCAGATTCTCCAGCCCTAAATACTACTTTTCCAAGATAGTGAGGGGCTAGGAAGATGTGGTTTTGCAAGTCAGTCTGTCTTCCAGGACGCTCAAGGTGAGCCATCCTCCAGAGGTCTGGGTGAGAGGGTTCAGTGGCAGACGCTGTCCCAGGAGCAGAGGGGGTCCGCAAAATCAGGGTTCCACAGAGCCTTCACTGAGAAGCCCCAGCAGCACACCTGAAGCGCTGCCCAGCTGTCCTACCCAGGAGGCAGTTGGTGGTCAGTTGTTTTTGTTCCCTTTAGGCCTGCGCAAGTATCACAAAAGATCATTGGGTGCTAAACATCTCCAGGGGTTATTCTATTCCTTTTTGCCAGCCTCCTCCAGTGAAGAGATACCTCCCCGATATACCACCCCATCAGAGAGAGCTAGCTCGGGAAGAAGTGCTCAGGCTTCTTGGAAAGAGAGCCATCCAAGAAGTCCCCCAGGACAACGAGAATCGGGAACTTACTCTCACTTCTTTTTGGTGCCAGAGAAGATGATGGACCTGTGTCCAATCCTGGACCTTGGCAAACTCAATCTCTCTATCAAGAAGCCCAAGTTCTAGATGGTCACTGTTCAGTCCATCATGCCGTTGTTGCACAAGGATGATTAGATGTGCTCCGTTGTCTCATGGAGCGCCTGTCTATTTTTATGTGACAGTACGCATCCTGGAGATTATCTCCACTTTCGAGTAGGGGCTAATCATTACCAGTTCAGAACCCTGCCTTTTGGTCTCACCACATCCCCCAGGTATTCACCAAGTGCATGGCAGCAGTCGCAGCTCATTTGAGACTGCAAGGATTCCAGGTGTTACCCTGTCTCGATGATTGATTAGCTCCTCACAGCTCCCATGAAGCATCGTCTGGCCACTGCCTTGCAGTATCTACTACAACATTTTGACCAGCTAGGCATCACAGTGAATCTCCTCAAATCCAACCACACTCCATCCCAAAGCCTAGAGTACATCAGGATTCAGTTGTACATAATGTCAGAAATTGCAGCGCTCCCAACCCAGCAGGTAAACCTCATCAGATGTCATGTTCAATGTTTTCTCAACCTATCTCATCCCCAGGCCCAACTAGTTCTCAGGGCCTTAGGGTCGATGGTGGCGGCAATCTACCTAGTGACGTTAGCCAGGTTCTACATGAGGGTTTTGCAGTGGACTTTAGGTGAACCAGGAAGGATCACTGAACTGCTAATGTCCGCTCAGATCCGTCTCACACCGGTATGCAGACATCATCTCCTTTGGTGGATTTGGTCTCCCGATCTCCTAGCAGGCAGACCATTCTCTCTTCCTCCCCCCAGCTCCAAAGTGACCATGGACGCTTCCCTGTTGGGGTGGGGGACATTTTCAGGGACAGACCATCCAAGGCACATGGTCCGATGCAAAGACCAAACTGCATATTAATGTCCTAGAGATGAGGGCGGTTCTCCTCACATTGCAAGCCTTCCAGGACTGCCTCCCTCCATGTACCATTGCAGTTCACATGGACAACATGGGGGTTGTGTGGTACCTCAGCAAGTAGAGGGCACACGTTAGTTTGCTTTGTCACGAAGCTATGAGAGTGTGGGAATGGGCGATATCCTTGGAGAGCTTTCTCCTTGCAACATACATTTCCGGGGAGTCCAGTGTGCTGGCGGACAGACTGAGCAGCGCTATTCTGAGTCCTCACGAGTGGTCCTTGCCGTCCTTCTGTGACGATAGAGATCTTCCTTCACAGGGTCAGCCAAGCTGTGATCTCTCTGCATCCACACTCAACCACAACTGCAGCCAGTATTTCACCATTATTCCCCCAAATGGGGAGTCCCCTAGGGATGCTATAGTCCACGATTGGCCCCCAGTTTTCATTTATGCCTGTCCTCTCTTGCCTGTCATTCCCAGAGAACTACAGAAAGCCTGTTGCCTCAAGGCTACCTTGATCCTCTTTGCCCCCTTTTGACTTCAGCAGGTGTGGTTTCCTCTTCTTTGGTCTCACTTGGTGTCCCCCTTGGTTACTAGATCCCATTCCATATCTAATTTCCCATCTCTTTCAGCTTGCAGGTCTCAACCTACAGGCACTTCGTATGACGGAATGGTTTGTCCACTTTCAGTATTCCCTGAATTAGCCCAAGCTACCTTCTCCTGTTAAAAACATTATCCTGGCCTCTCAGAAGTCTTCCACTAGAAAGATTTACACCAGTAAGTGGAAACTGTTTTCTAGTTGGGCTAAACAGTGCAATCTCTATTCTACTTCAGCTTCCATTTCAGATAGCTTGCTTTTTTTGTCTTCACTTTTTCAGGAAGGAGCTAGCTTTTTGACCATCAAAGTGCAGTTAGCAGCTATTTCTAACTTCCTTGTGTGCAAGGAACTGGCCTTCTCCTCTCGCTTGTGCAAAGCCTTTTTAAAAGGGGATCTGAAGTAGTTGACTTCATTTGGTCTTCATCCTGTGGGTTATGGATCCGTATCGGATCCGGCACTGCCGCATATCTAGCATCTGATCCGAGCTCCAAGCTCCTCCCCTTTCCCATAATACCCCCCCATGTCTCCTTCCTCCCTTCAGATCTGGTTTGCCGCTGGAAGAGCAAGTATTGTGGTCTGAGTTGTAGGCTAAGTCGTTGGGTTTTGTGAGTGAATTTTTGGAGTTCTTTTGCTATTTTTCTTTTAACTTCTCTCTCTTTTCTATCTTTCTACCTCACCGCACAGTCGTTGGTTTAACACACACAAAAAAAAAAGTTTCTTTCTTTCCCTTTACTGTTTTTCTTTCCTAGCGTGACTGTGTGTGTCTGGGCCTGTTTAGGCCATGGCTGAAGCCCCTAAATCTGGTTTCCGAAAGTGCACAGTGCGTGGCCATGAGCTCTCCCCAGTTAATGCCCGCACTCTGTGCGTGGTTTGCCTGGGGGCGGCTCACCTGCAAACCTCTTTTTCTGTCTGTGCTGGGTTTAATCCCAGAGCACTGAAAAACAGGAGGGATAAACTTAACCCGAAGGGACTACTTCCCATCTCGGGGACTGTAGCTCCTACGCCCCCCTCGTCAGGAGCAGCAGCTGCAACTTCCTCCTCTTCCCCGGCCTCAGGGACTCAAACTCCCACCAAGAGATCCTGGGAAGGGGAGAAGTTTAGGAAAGAGAGGCCAAGGAAGTGGTCTCCCAGTCACTTGGCCCCGGCCGGCCTGCCTGCTAAAGGTAGACCAGAAACTAGGCCTGGATCGCCCAGGCTCCAATCCCCTAGGTTCTGCCCGGAGCCGGAGGAATCCCGGATCTGGTTGGCTGTCAGGGCTTCTCCTCACCAGCATTCTAGACCAGTGTCCGTGGCCTCATCCTCCTGCTCCACCCAGAGCCTCAGTGAAGCAGTGATGGATAAGATGGTGCAATGGTTTATCTACACCCTAATTCAGATGGGTGTCTTGCCTGCCACTTCTCCCTCTGGAGGGGGGGAGCTTGCAACCTTTTCACACCAATCACTCCTTCTCCAATTCGACCTGTGGTTTCAGAGTGCCTAGATCCAGCTGCCACAATGAAAGAGCTTGTACAGGAGAGCTCTCTGGTCTGTCCTCCTGACCAGGAGTTAAGGATGATGGCCCATTTAGAGAAGCGGGTGTACGCTTGCTTCAGCAACCTTTTCCATAAGAGTGCTGAATTATATGGCACGTGTCATTCGGCTGCAGTGAGACTCAGTCAAGGAAATCGCTGAGTTGACCCCAGAGTCCATGGCGGAGGGCAAGAAGATGTTCTCCTCTCAGATGGCCACTCTTAAGGCAGTAGCCAATATGTCCATGAATCTTTTCTCCCATGCCACGGAGGGAGCCGCCAGAGTGGCCGGTACTGGCGTTTCTATGAGGCTCCATGCCTGGCTCCGGCTTTGTCAATTCTCGGAACCCTTTAAGGCATTGTTTGCAAATGCCCCATACAACGGTTCTTCACTGTTTGGGAAGTCAGTTCGAGAGACCTTGGTCCAGAGTGAGAAGGATGGGAGGACACTGTCTGCCGTCTGGATGCACTTCTCCTCCCCTCAAAGATCCTTTTCTAGGAATCATCGAAGGATGAAGAAGATGTGGTTCTGGAAATCTCGGGCATTTTCCCAGGACACTCAGGACTCCTCTTCCCCCCCCGAGGCAGAGGGGGTTATGTTAGATGCCATCCTAGAGGCAGAGGGGGTCCCAAGAAACTTTGGGTCTCGAGAACCGTTCACGGACAGACTCACACAGCTACTCTGAAGGGCTGCCCAACTGCTCATATCTGTAGGCAGTTGGGGGTTGCCTATCGCTACACCCAGGAGCATGGGAGTCCTTAACAACAGGTCATTGGGTGTTGCAAATTATATGCAGAGGTTATTCCATCCCGTTCACCTCACCCACCGAATCACCTCCCAGACATTCCACCTGCACAAAGGGAGGAAGTAGCTCTGGAGATAGACAAGCTGCTAAGAAAACGAGTCATCCAACCCATCCCTCTAGGCCAATCTGGATCAGGCATTTATTCCAGGTTCTTTTTAGTGCCAAAGAAAATGTGGGACCTAAGACCCATTCTGGATCTGTCCACCTTGAACCTGTCAGTAGCCAAGGTGAAATTCCAGATCACTTTTCAGTCCATCCTGCCCTACCTGCAGGTGAAAGATTGGATGTGCTTCATCGACCTCCAAGGTGCGTACTATCCTATTAAGATGGACAAGCGCTCTCAGAGGATTCTCTGCTTCTGGCTAAGAGCCAGTCATTATCAGTTCAGAGCCCTTCCCTTTGGTCTCACCCCAGCCCCCAGGGTGTTCACCAAGGTTATGGCAGTAGTAGGGGCCCACCTGAGGCTTCAGGGCATCCAGGTCTTCCCTTACCTGGATGATTGGCTCTTGCTGCCCCTTCCAAGCATCTGCTTTGCCAAGCCAGGGATTATTTCCTCTCACTAGCGAAAAGACTGGGCATCACCATCAATCTCAACAAGTAGTCACTGGTCACTGTTCAGATCCTGGACTTCATTGGGGCTTGGTTGGACACTATCCAAATGAAAGTTTTCCTCACCTCAGACAAGGGTGCACAGTCTGAAACTACACATTTTGTATGTCTTTCAAGCCCAGGTTCCGACAGCAGAAACAGGACTGAGGGTGTTGGGGTCTTTGGTGGCCATGATTAGTCTTACCCTTAGCGTGACTTCACATGCAGATTCTTCAGTGGACTCTTGCAGATGTTCTTCATGTTTCACTGTTGCAGTCATTACATTTGGGTTATCTGCTTGCAGGTAGCCCTCAGTCGGCCTGATTTTCAAAGTCTTTGGTCCTGCGTCGGTTGCTGTCTCATCTTCCATGACGTCAGGTAGTCAGGGGTATAAAGCATGCAGCCGATGCCATTACATCAGTCTTTCTTGCTGTGCGGTGCCTGAAGCAAAAGCAGTTCGCAAGTGCCGGTTGGCCAACTCCTGAAATTTTAGTTTTCGAGTTTCAGATCCGAAGTCTTCAACAAAACTAAGTACCCTGTTGGGGTTCCTTTTTCTTGTTCTAATCCGATGTCAGTAAAAGTTAACAATTGTATTACTTGTGGAAAGCAAATACCTCAAAGATTTTCATTCGTACTGCATTCCATGCTTAGGGCCAGACCACGACATCCCTCGCTGTCGGTTTTGTGCCTTATTCAATCCTCTAACTATTCGTCGTCGGTTCATTTTCGCATCAAACTATTTTGGTACTCGGTTCAATTATCCAGAAATGGCTTCAGTAAGCCACGCGACTACCGACATTCTGAAAAAACGCAAAGATAAAGACAGACCACATAGGTCGAAAGCTGCCGACGACACTTCCGTTAAGTTAGTCGCCAGTTCACCGGTACTCAGTGAGGTGCTTTCGCAGCCCCTGATACCCGCTACTTCAGATTCGCAGGCCTGTACTGAGACCGATTCGGAGTCCGGTATGCCGAGAGATGCTTCTTCGACTATGGAACCTGCTGGTGTCTCTACCTTGGATGGGTCCAGAGCTGCTGTGCAGGCACACCGGCTTATGAGGGTGTATTCAGGCCTACTGACTTGCATATAAAACCAACGCCATCTTCTTCTTCAAGGACTAAAACTTGATCCACGCTTAGAAAACAGATGCCCAGACCGCATGGTCAGGCCCCTATGCCTAAAAAAACAAATGATAAGAATGGCTGAAGATCTTATTACTCTAATCAGGGGAAGCCACTCTTCTCCCTCTAAGAGACCTAGAACTGATTTTCCTTCTGATTCTTCTGATCAGGATTCTGAAATTTCTGTTTCTTCTGATAACTAGGATTTGCCCTTGTCTACCTATGAGGATTCTGATGCAGAGGACTCCATTCCCTCTGCTTCCTCTCCAGAAGACTTTGCTTTTGGTGAAACTTTGCATATTCTTAGGGAGCATTTCCGCTGGGAAAGCCAGGATTACTCTGACTCCAAAAAGTGGCTTAGGGAATTTTTACTCCTACCTCAACACAGGCCTTTAGCTATCCCTCCTATACTTTACATTGTAGATCATGCCTTCTTGGAATCTAGCCTGGCCCCAGACACTTTACTTCCGGCTCCCAGGAAACTGACAGGTATTACAGAGTACCTGACTCTCACAAGTTCCTCTTTAAGAATCCTACAGCAGATCCAGAGACCATTTCACAGGGACCCAAAGGCATTAAGGCTACTACTGTCAAAAACCCTACCCCCTCTGATAGAGATTCCAGGGCCCTGGACAGATGGAGTAAGAAGGTATACACTTCTGCTACTTTGGCCATTAGGGCCTTAAACTGCCAGTTTCATATGTTAGTGTCAGCAGCATATAATTGGATTACTTAAACAGAAAATTATTTTGATTCCTGACTTTGCTGAAAATAAACAATTACGGGATTTAATGCATTCTGCTGAACAAGTTTGTAAACATACTTTGCAATGTGGTTTTGATTCATTAGAGGCATCTTGCAGGGCTGCTGTCACTGGGTGTGTACTTAGAAGGCATGCTTGGCTTAAGGACAAAACTTTGCCAGATCATGTTATAGCAAAATTACTGGATGCTCCCTTTAACAAAGACCGCCTGTTTGGAAACAAAGCAGAAGTAGTACTTAAAAAGATGGAGGAAAAAGCTGAATCTATGCACACTGTTAAATATTTCCTACAAGTACAGCCTCCCAGATTTAGTAGACACTGGCCTTCTAAGAATTAGTCCTTTCCTGTCTCCTCCAGGCCTTCTCAGTCCAAACCCAGGACCAGCAGAGCACCCAGGCTTCAGTCTCAAGGTACTCACAGGCCTAAGCAGTGGGGGGGGGGGATGGCTCCCACTTCCAAAGCTGGAAGTAGTAAGACACCCCCCTATGGTAAACTGTCACAATGACTTAACCTTAATCCTTCCAAGCCCTGCTCAACTGACTGTTCCTTTAGGGGGAAAGATCGCCCTGTTGCAGTCATTACACTTGGGTTATCCTGCTGGCAGGCTACCCGCACTCGGCCTGAATTCCAAAGTCCTGGTCCGTCTTCGGTTGCTGTCGCCTCTTCCCTGATGTCAGTGCGCCAGGGGTGTAAAAGTTGCAGCCGAGGCCATTTTCTTCAGTCTTTCTTGCCGCACAGTACCCGAAGCAAAAGCAGTTCGCAAGTGCCGGTCGACCGACTCCTGAGATTTTCGAAATTGAATTTCAGATCCGAAGTCTTTTATAAAGCTAAGTACCCCGTTGGGGAAACTTTTTTCTTGCTCCAGACCTATGTCAGAAAAAGTTAACAATTGTATTTCTTGTGGGAAGCAAATACCTCCTAAGGATTTTCATTCTTATTGTATTCCTTGCCCTGACCATGACGTTGCTAGTTGTCGGTTTTGTGCTAGATTTAACCAATGCACTATTAAGCATCGGTACGATTTTGCTTTTCATTACTTTGGTCGAAGGTTTAACTATATAATGCCATCGGAACAACTGATGACCAGAATTCATAAAAAGCGCAAGGAAAAAGAAAAGGACAGGCATCTGAGGTCCAAAATTGAAGATGAAGCCTCTTCTAGGCCAGTCGCTGGTTCGCCGATGCTCAGTGAGGTGCTTTCGCAGCCCCTGACATCCGCTACCTCAGAGCCACCATCCACCTCCGACTCCCACGTGGAGAAAACTAGGCCTCTGGATACTCAAGGTATTGGGCCTTCGGAAACATCCCTCAGACGGGTCCGGAGCCGCTGAGCAGGCATCGGCTTCTGAAGGTGTTTTCAGACCTACACAGCTTTATATCAAGCCAACTTCAGCATCCAAGATAAACAGTTTTAAAGACAAGGAAACAAGTACAGCATTCTCCAGGACAGACTTCCACGCCTAAGAAACAGATGCTCAAAATGGCCGAAGACCTAATTACTTTGATCAGGGGTTCCCATCCCCCTCCTGATAAGAGGCCTAGGCAAGATACTGAATATGATTCCACTGATCAGGTTTCCATTTCCTCTGACTCCTCTTCAGAACAGGGATACTCTATTCCTCCCTATGAGGATTCTGATGCTGAAGAATCTATTCCTTCAGCTTCTCGTCCTGAGGATTACTCATTTGGGGAAACCCTGCATACCATGAGGGAGCATTTCCACTGGGAGAGCCAAGATTATTCATATTCTAAGAAAAGGCTTAGAGACTTTCTTCTGCTACCTCAGCACAGACCTCTTGCTATTCCAGCTGTTCTAGACATTGTAGATGATGTATTTTCAGAGTCTGGCCTGTCTCCAGACTCTTTACCTCCTGCAACTGTTAAGCCAGACAGATACTACAGGGTTCCAGATTCTCATAAATTTCTGTATAAAAACCCTGCTGCTGACCCAGAAACTATTTCTCAGGGTCCCAAACGGGTCAAGGCTGCTACTGCTAAAAACCCTGTCCCCCTCAGATAGAGATTCTAGGGCACTGGACAGATGGGGGGGAGGGGAGTCTACACTTCTGCTACCTTGGCTGTAAGGGCTTTAAGTTGTCAGTTTCATATGCTTAAATATCAGCAATACTTAATGTCTCTGTTAAAACAGAAAATGTTGACAAATTCTGAATGTTCTGAGAACAAGGAATTGCAAGATTTATTGTATGCAGCTGAACAAGTGGGAAAACATACTTTGCAATGTGGTTATGATTCACTGGAGGCCTCTTGCAGGGCTGCTGTAACAGGTTCTGTTATTAGAAGGCATGCTTGGTTAAAGGAACAGACTCTGCCTGATCATGTTAAAGCAAAATTATTGGATACTCCATTACAGCATGATACTTTGTTTGGTGTTAGGGCAGAAGAGGTGTTGAAGAAAATGGAGGATAAAGCTAAATCTATGCAGACAGTGAAGGATTTCTTACAGGTACAGCCACCCAGATTTAGCAGGAACTGGCCTTCTAAGAATTGTTCCTTTCCCGTGTCAGACAGGACACAGAGGCAGATACAGATGCCCTAGAGGCAGATAACAGCCCCAGGGCTCATACAGGCCCAAACAATGGGGTGCTTCTACCTCCAAAAGCGGAGAAGACAAATCACAGCTATATAGGAAATGGTCCCAATGACTTCCTTCTGCCAATGCAAAGCATTTTTCTCTTGGCAGCACCCTTAGGGGGAAAGCTAGCACTTTTTTCACAAAATTGGCACACGATCACCCAGGACAAATGGGTCCTAAATATAGTCTCTCAGGGCTACAGGTTCCACTTTCACACCCTTCCAAAGGCAAAAGGTATGCCAGACCTGCTACACAATCAATGGGCAGAGGCACAAAAACAAGTAACATCTCTCATGGATATGAGGGCCATTCAGCCAGTGCCACAACAAGAGCAGGGACAATGATTTTACTCAAGACTTTTCTTAGTACTAAGAAAGGACAAAGCATGGAGACCAATTCTGGACCTGTCTATTCTAAATACTTTTCTGGACATTCCGAAATTCACAATGTTGACTCTGCAACAGCTTCTGCCCATGCTGGGCAAGAAGGCTTGGCTTGTAACTTTGAACCTCAAAGAGGCATACCTGCATGTCCCAATCAATCTTGCAGAAGATACCTCAGATTCATAGCTGGCTCAATGCACTACCAATTCTCTGCACTGCCCTTTGGCTTATCTACTGCGCCCAGGGTCTTCACAAAATGCCTGGCAGCAGTAATTGCATTTTGCAGACAGAGGAATTCAAATATATCCCTACTTGGACGACTACCTTATTCAAGCAGAGAACAAAGACATTCTACTAAAGCAGCTGGCGTTTGTAAAAAGATTACTAATTTGCCTAGTGTACACAGTAAACGAAAAGAAATCAAAACTAGTACCCTCTCAAGAGATAATATTCCTGGGTGCAAGCTTAAATACAACTGCCCAGATGGCTTATCTCACGCCAGACAAACAAAGGCAACTGACTTCTTACTTTGAAAGCATGGCAACAAAGACCCAGTTATCTGCAAGAAAAATTCTGCAGGCTCTGGGCTACATGGCCTCATGTATTCTGCTAATTCCATATGCAGGACTGCTTATGAGGAAACTACAATGGTATTTAAAAAATGTTTGGACTCAACATTGCCACAGCCTGGAATCATTAATTTCACTCATTCTCTGCCTGCAACAGGAGTTTCAATGGTGGGCACAGGCCTGTCACCACAACAAAGGACAGCCATTCACTTTACCCACAGCCAGGCAAACATTAACAGATGCGTCAGATTATGCCTGGGGAGCCCACATGGCATGTATTCAGAGCACATGGCCCCCAAGCCAAAGGCATCTTCACATCAATCAAAAAGAGATGCTAGCTGTATAAAATGCCCTGACAGCCTTCAAGGACCTACTTCATCCAGGACACCTGCTGATAAAGATGGACAACACCACAGTTATGTGGTACATAAACAAGCAGGGGGGCACACATTCACACCCCCTCTGCAGACAAGCCATGATTTTGTAGAACACAGCATTGACCTACCAAGTACACCTGCAAGCACAATTCCTGCCAGGAAAAACAAATGCTCTGGCAGGCGAACTAAGCAGAATCCTCATGGATCCTCACGAGTGGAAACTAGATCCACATATCTTCAGCATGATAACAAGGAAATGGGGATGCCCAGACATAGATCTTTTTGCCTCCCCTCACAACTGCCAACTTCAGAGATTCTGCACAAGGACTTATCACAAACAAGCATGGAAAGTGGATGCCTTGTCATTCAGCTGGAACAACCTTACAGTATATGCCTTTCTTCCACTGCCTCTCCCCCCCCAAGTTACTCCTAAAGGTCAGACAAGAGAAGCCACAAATGATGCTAATTGCCCCAGATTGGCCACGCCAACACTGGTACCCAATCCTAAGGAGCTTGTCCCAAGGCTCAGCCTGGGCATTGCCTCAAATTCCTCATTTACTGACCCAACAAAACAATCGGATCCTGCACAGCCAGCTCAAAACCCTAAGTCTAGCTGCATGATGGATAGTGTAACCATTCAGAATACACCTTTGTCTAAAGCGGTTATGGATGTCATTTTGGAGGCCAGGAGGCTCAGCACCAGAAAATCTTATGCAGAAAAATGGAAGAGATTCTGTGCTTGGAACCAGGCAGAAGGAATTGACACTCTTGTTCCAAATATACCTCAGATTTTACAATATGTAACTGAGATGCTGGACAAAGGCCTATCCTTCTCCTCAGTCAAGATCCATGCCTCTGCCATTTCAGCTCATTGCAATGCAGACCCACCTATTTTTTCACATCCATTGCTTAGGCAGTTCCTCAGTGGGGCCAAAGATATAAGATCTCCAAGGAGAGCACCAATACCTGCATGGGACCTCAATTTTGTCTTTGAAAAACTCACACAGCTTCCTTTCGAGCCAGCCAATACAGCTGAGATAAAATTCTTATCATGGAAAACAGCTCTGCTCCTAGCAATAACGTCAGCAAGTAGAGTCTCAGAGTTACAGGCATTAATGGCTGTGGAACCTTTTATTATCTTCCATCCGGACAGGGTTTCTCTATGGACAAACCAAACATTTATGCCTAAGGTAGTGTCCAGTGTGGCTCTTAACCAAACCATTCATTTGCCTACTTTTTTTCCCAAACCCACAGAATAAAGGGGAGGGACTTCTGCATTCTTTGGACATACACCGACAGCTACGCTTCTACTTTGACAAAACTAAAGCTTTCAGAAAGACTGAGCAACTTTTAATGGCATATGCTGCAGGATCGCAAGGAAAGGCTATTTCAAAGCAGACTATTTCAAAATTGATAGGGCACTGCATTTGTTTCTGCTATTCAGAACATGGCAAGTCAGTGCCTAAGGGCATTAGACCACATTATACCAGGGCAGCAGCCACCTCGGCAGCCACCTCAGCAGCCATCCTCAGAGGAGTACCAACAAGGATATTTTGGAGGCTGCAACTTGGACTTCAGTGCACACTTTTACTAAGCACTACCACTTACCTCTTTACTCTAAATCCAGAGCAGGCTTTGCCACTGCAGTTCTGCAGGGCCTTATAGCCACTCCTAATTCTATTTAGACCCAGCCGCCCAACCTCAGCTTTGGGATTCAACCCAAGTGTAATGACTGCAGCAGTGAAACACTATGAACATAGTACGGTTGTGTACCTACCATAAATGTAGATGTTTGAGTGTATTCACTGTTGCAGTCCAGGTTACCTACCCACCATCCCCCTTTCTTTGCTGGAACTTCTCTGTACTTCTCTATCCTGTACAACCTATGTGGTGTATTTGCTTGTAGATGAAGGTATTGTTTATTTTAGTGCATGCTTTTATAAGCAATGTTTTTTAGCCTACCCTTTTGGGGGCACCTGACATCTGGGGCAAGATAAACTGAAGAAAATGGCATCGGCTGCATCTTTTATACCCCTGGCGCACTGACGTCAGCGAAGAGGTGACAGCAACAGACGCTGACCAGGACTTTGGAATTCAGGCCGACTGCGTGTAGCCTGCCAGCAGGATAACCCAAGTCTAATGACTGCAACAGTGAATACACTCCAACATCTACATTTATGGTAGGTACACAACTGTACTTTTCCCAAGGATACATATTCCACTTCCACTCTTTACCAACCCCAAACGGTTGCCTTGACCTACCCCCAAATCAGTGGGCAAAGGCTCAGAAGCAGGTTCTCTCTCTCCTAAGTATCAGGGCTATTCAACCTGTCCCAGAAGACGAATGGGGGCAAGGTTTTTACTCAAGACTTTTCCTGGTACCCAGAAAAGAGAATTCCTGGCATCCTATCCTGGACCTGTCTATCCTAAAGACCTTTTTGGTAATCCAAAAATTCAAAATGCTAACTCTTCATCAGCTGCTTCCCATGCTAGGCAAAAATGCCTGGTTGGCAACATTGGATTTAAAGGAAGCTTACCTGCACATCCCAATAAGGGAATCTTGCAGAAAATACCTGCGCTTCAGAGCAGGCTACATGCACGATCATAGGTTCATAGGTGGGTACTAGGCTATCTGCCCGAAGGCATTTATAAGCCTAGCCAGAATGTGTTGGGTTTCGCCATCCCCTTAGATTAGTTCCCTGTGCCTCTCCAGCAGAGCCACTGAAGTGATCCCTGGGTAAACTTTCTGTTTCCCATCCACTCATCAAGGTTTCTTTTGAAGATTGTATCAGTTCTCTGCACTGCCCTTTGGCTTATCTACTGCGCCCAGAGTATTCACAAAATGCCTGGCTCCAGCCATTGCATACTGCAGGCAGAGAAATATTCAAATCTACCCATACTTGGGCGATTGCCTGATTTAGGCAGACTGACAGGAATTGTTACTTCAGCACCTGGCATTTGTAAAAGGACTTCTAACTTCACTGGGATACACCATCAACGAAAGAAATCCCAACTGGTGCCCAGCCAACAAATTGTATCCCTGGGAGCAAGCTTGAACACAGCTTCCCAGATGGCATTCCTCACTCCAGAAAAGCAGGTCCATTTGACAAACTATTTCAAACTAATGGCCAGCAAAACCCAGCTATTTGCAAGAAAAGTACTGCAAGCCCTAGGGTTCATGGCCTCATGCATTCTGCTAATTCCATATGCAACACTGCATATGAGGAAACTTCAATGGTACTTGAAAAGTCTCTGGTGTCAACATTCTCAGGACCTGGAAACAGTGATTTCTATCATACCTTGTCTAAGGACAGAGTTCCTTTGGTGGGCAGAAGCATGCAACCACAACAAGGGACTTCCTTTCACTCAACCCCTCACCGCCCTAACTCTGACAACAGACACATCAGACTATGCATGGAGGGCTCACATGGCAGGCAAGTGCTTTTAAGGCAAATGGAGCCCAGAACAAATTCCCCTGCATATCAATCAAAGAGAGATGCTAGCTGTACAGAATGCTCTGACAGTCTTCAAATACCTTATTCTTCCAGGACAGTTCCTGATAAAGACAGACAACACCACAGTTGTGTGGTACATAAACAAGCAGGGTGGAACTCATTCTTACCACTCTGCAGGTTAGCCATGGCTTTGTGGAACACGGCCTTGAGCATCCAAGTGCACCTACAAGCTCAGTTCCTGCCAGGCAAGCAAAATTCACTGGCAGACTTGAGCAGAAATCTACTGGACCCTCACGAGTGAAAACTGGACCCCAACTCATTCAAACTTCTAACCCAAAGGTGGGGAACACCGGAGGTGGACCTTTTTGCCTCCCCCCAAAACCACCAATTGAGCAAATTTTGCACCAGGAACCCTCACAGCAGAGCCTGGAAGGTGGACGCCCTATCCTTTACATGGGGAAAGCCTCTCAATTTATGCTTTTCCTCCTCTGCCCCTCCTCTCGAGTACTACTCAAGATCAGACAGGACAGGCCAAGGACAATCCTTATTGCAGCAGACTGGCCCCGCCAGCACTGGTACCCACTCCTACTCAGTCTGACAACAGTGCCTCCATGGCAGCTACGTCACACACATTTCTTGCTTGTCTCAGCAGGAGGGACAGATTTTGCATCCACAGCTGCAAACCCTAAACCTTGCAGCCTGGCTTATTCCTTAAAAGCACCACCAGCATCTCTCAGCAAACAGGTGCTGGACGTCATCCTTGAGGCCAGAAAGCCTAGTACTAGGAAATCCTATGCTGAAAAGTGGAAAGGATATTGTTCTTGGAGTCAATTTCAAGGAAAGGACACAGCTGTGGCCAACTTACCTCAAATCCTTGATTACCTAACAGGGCTGCTCCACAGAGGTCTATCCTTCTCATCCATTAAGATTCATGGCTCTGCCATCTCAGCTCATTATAATACTGAGCCTCCTCTCTATTCTCACCCTCTCATCAAACAGCTCCTGAGAGGAGCTAACAATTTAAGGCCCCCTAGGGGAGTTCCCACCTCGACCTGGGACCTTAACTTTGTACTGGAGAAGCTCACACCCCCCCCCCCCTTTGAACCTGCTGCTTCAGCAGAGTTAAAATTCCTCTATTGGAAAACAGCCTTACTTCTAGATATTACGTCAGTAATAGGAATGTCTGAGTTACAGGCACTAATGGTGGTGGAGCCCTTCATTATTTTCCATGCTGACAGGGTTTCCTGCAGGATTAACTGTTCCTTTATGCCCATGGTGATATCCAGTGTGGCTCTAAACCAGTCCGTCCATTTGCTAACCTTTTTCTCTAATCCTCAGAATAAAGGGGAAAGGATGCTACACTCCTTGGACGTGCACATACAGCTCTGGTTTTACCTGACAGGGCTAAGCCTTTCAGAAAATCTGACCAGCTGCTAGTCAGCTTTGCTACAGGGGCAGAGGGCAAGGCCATTTCAAAGCAAACCATTTCCAAATGGATTCCACACTGCGTTCACTTCTGCTACAAGCAACATGGAAAACCTACTCCTCTGGGGATCAGAACTCATTCCACTAGAGCTACTTCAACCTCTACAGCATTTCTCAGGGGAGTCCCTACCACGGACGTCCTGGAAGCTGCAACCTGGAGTTCTGTATACACCTTCACCAAGCATTCCTACTTAACTATTTTTTCTTAATCCAGAGCTGGATTTGCTACAGCAGTCTTACAAGGTCTGCTAGCCAGCCCTAACACCTCTTGACTGCCTCCACCCTTCCTCTGCTTTGGGAATCAACCGAAGTGTGATAACTGCAGCAGCGAAACACGAACAACATAGTACAGTTGTGTACACTTACCATAAATGTAGATGTTCCAGTGTATTCACTGTTGCAGTCCTGGTTTCCCTCCCTCCATCCCCCTGGTGGTCTATATCCTTTCTACCTATCCTCTTTATGGCCATCTTTTATGGCAGGGCTATTTACTTTTTACTGGAGGTGTTCCACACCAAGTAATAGCTTCCTATTTTGGGGCCTCCTGACATTTGGGGCAAGAAAAACTGATGTAATGGCATCAGCTGCATGTTTTATACCCCTGGCGACCTGATGTCATGGAAGAAGGTGATAGCAACCGACACAAAAATCCCAAGACTGTGGTATTCGGGCTGACTGAGGGCTACTTGCAGGCAGATAACCCAAGTGTGATGACTGCAACAGTGAATACACTCTAACATCTACATTTATGGAACGTGTACACAACTGTACTGTTCATGGCATTCATGATTTATCTTGCAATGTCTCATGTGAGAAAAATCCAGTGGTTCTTAAAAACCTCTGTGGACCCAACATTTTCATCCTTGGAATTTTGGGTTCCAGTTATGAGTTTTGTGAAGAGCAGAGCTGTGGTGGAGACAGCGGATTGCTCTTCATCCCAGTGTCTCATTATTTCTTCCAACCCCAGCTCAGTCTTTGACAAAAGATGGTTTAGATTTTGCTTGGGGGCAGTTTCAGTGGGGGGTAAGAGTGCAGGCCTTTGGAGGAAAATAAAAAGGCCAAGGCACAAAAATGCCATATAGATGTTAGCTGTGATCCATGCTGTAGAGTCTCCAACATTTGTGGTCTCTGGTATACCTGCATGTGATTACAGACAACTTCACAGTGATGTACTATATATAAACAAGTTTGGTGGGGGCAGGCCTTAACCTCAATGCAAGCTGGTTATGGTGACTTGGGAGGTCAAGTCTGAAGCATTGTTTAACCCTCCAAGCTTCCTACATTCCGTCAGAGCAAAATGTATTGGCGGACATAATGAGTATGACTAGGACAGACCCTCGCAAATGAAACTGAATGAGGTGTCTTCTGGGAATTGATCCAGTTGTGGGAAACTCCTCAAATAGATCAGTTTACCACTTTTCAAAACAGACAACTGAAGAAATCCTGCACCAGAACTTCATGCAGCAGGCTTGGAAAACAGATGCTTGTTCATTCCAGTTCTCTGTAATGTTCCTTTGTATATGTCCATCCTTTCCACTGATACCCAGTGCGATTCTAAAGATTCTGAAGGGCTTTCCAAAGATCATTGTGGTGACCCACTGCTGGCCTAGGCAACAGTGGATGTTCTTCGTGTTTCACTGTTGCAGTCATCACATTTGGGTTATCTGTTTGCAGTAGCCCTCAGTCGGCCTGATTATCAAAGTCTTGGGTCCTGCTGTCTCATCTTCCATGATGTCAGGTAGTCAGGGGTATAAAGCATGCAGCCGATGCCATTACATAAGTCTTTCTTGCCGTGCGGTGCCTGAAGCAAAAGCAGTTCACAAATGCTGGTCGGCTGACTCCTGAAATTTTCGTTTTTGAGTTTCAGATCTAAAGTCTTCAGCTAAGCTAAGTACCCCGTTGGGGAACCTTTTTCTTGCTCTAATCCAATGTCAGTAAACGTTAACAATTGTATTTCTTGTGGAAAGCAAATACCTCATAAAGATTTTCATTTGTACTGCATTCTTTGCTTGGGCCCAGACCACAACGTACTTCGTTGTCGGTTTTGTGCCTTATTCAAACCTAGAACTATCATCGTTGGTTTATTTACGCTTCTAAATATTTTGGTACTTAGTTCAGTTATCCAGAAATGGCTTTGGTAAGCCACCCGACTACCAACATTCCAAAAAAATGCAAAGTTAAAGACAGAGACAGACTGCCCAGTTCGCTGGTACTCAGGTGGTTTCACAGCCCATGATACCCGCTACTTCAGATTCGCAGGCCTCTACTGAGACCCATTTGGAGTCCGGTATGCCACGAGATGCTTCAACTGTGGAACCTGCAGTTGTCTCTACCTTGGATGGGTCCGGAGCCGCTGTGCAGGCATCGGCCTCTGAGGGTGTACACAGGCCTACTGACTTGCATATTAAACCGGCGCCATCTTCTTCTTCAAGGCCTAAAACTCGAACCATGCCTAGAAAACTGAAGCCCAGACCGCATGGTCAGGCCTCTATGCCTAAAGAACAAATGATAAGAATGACTGAATACCTTATTACTTTAATCAGGGGAAGCCAACCTTCCCCCTCTAAGAGACCTAGGACTGAGTTTGCTTATGATACTTCTGACCAGGATTCTGAAATTTCTGTTTCCTCTGATGACCAGGATTTACCCTTATCTACCTATGAGGATCCTGATGCTGAGGAGACTATTCCCTCTCAAGAGGATTTCTCTTTTGGTGAAACCTTGCATACTCTCAGGGAGCTTTTTCATTGGGAAAGTCAGGATTTCTCTGATTCTAAAAAGGGGCTTAGGTATTTCTTACTCCTGCCCCAGCACAGGCCTTTAGCTAAACCTCCTGTACTGGACATTGTTGATAATGCCTCTTCGGAATCTAGCATGGCCCCTGACTCTTTACCTCCTGCTTCCAGAAAACTTGATAGATATTATAGGGTTCCTGACTCTCACAAGTTCCACTTCAAAAATCCTACTGCGGATCCTGAAACCATTTCACAGGTACCCAAGGGCATTAAAGCTACTACTGCCAAAAATCCTACCTCCTCTGATAGAGACTCCAGGGTGCTTGATAGATGGGGTAAGAAGGTATACACTTCTGCACTTTGGCCATTAGGGCCTTGAATTGCCAGTTTCATATGTTAAAGTATCAGCTGCATATTATTGGATTGCTTAAATAGAGAATGATGTTGACTCTTGATTGTGCTGAAAATAAGGATTTACAGGATTTTATGCATTCTGCTGAACAAGTTGGTAAACATACATTGCAGTGTGGTTTTGATTCACTAGAGACATCTTGCAGGGCTGTGGTAACTGGGTCTGTACTTAGAAGGCATGCTTGGCTTAAGGAGCAATCCTTGCCAGATCATGTTAAAGCAAAATTACTGGATACTCCGTTAAATCAGGGCCACCTGTTTGGCAGCAAGGCAGAAGAAGTTCTTAAAAAAGATGGGGGAAAAAGCTAAAATCTGTGCAAACTGTTAAAGGCTTTTTACAAGTACAACCTCCAAGATTTAGTAGGCATTGGCCTTCTAAGAACTGGTTGTTTCCTGCCTCTTCCAGACCTTCTCAGTCCAAACCCAGATCCAGCAGAGCACCCAGGCTTTAGTCCCGGGGGCGCAGAGGACTAAGCAGTGGAGGGCCTCTACTTACAAATTTGGGAATAATAAAACTCATCCCTATGGTAAACTGTCTCGATGACTTCTTTTTAAAACTTCCAAGCACTTCTCAACTGACTACCCCTTTGGGGGGACAGATTGCACTTCATGCAAAGAACTGGGGACTCATTACCCAGGACAAATGGGTTTTAAATATAGTGTCCCAAGGATACAGATTTCACTTCTTCACGTCACCAACTCCAAGCGGTTGGCCGGATCTACCTCAAAAGCAAGTACTCTGTCTCTTAAGTATAGGGGCTATTCAATTCGTACCAGAAGAGCAAAAGGGACAAGGTTTCTACTCGAGATTTTTTTTAGTACCCAGAAAAGACAATTCATGGCATCCTATCCCGGACCTGCCTACTCTAAACACCTTTTTGGTGATTCCAAAATTCAAGATGCTGACTCTTCACAAGTTGCTTCCTATGCTAAGCAAAGATGCCTGGTTGGCAACACTGAATTTAAAGGAAGCATACCTGCACATCCCAATCAGGGAATGTTGCACAAGATACCTACGCTGCAAAGCAGGCTACCCACACTATCAGATCTTCATCGTGTTTCACTGTTGCAGTCATGACTGTAGGGTTCTCCCCTGCTGGCAGGCAGTCCTCGGTCGGCCAGAATCCCAAAGTCTGGGTCCGGCGTCGGCTGCTCAGCCATGCTCCCTGACGTCAGAGCGCCAGGAGTACAAAGCTGACAGCCAACGCCATCTTCTCCAGTCTTTCTTGCCGTGCGGTGATAGTTCGCAAGTGCCGGTCGGCTGACTCCTGACAATTTTTTCTGATAAACTTCAGTCCGAAGACTTTCTTCTCCACTCAAAGCTAAGTACCCGTTGAAACTTTTCTTGCTCCAGTCCGATGTCAGAAAAAGTTAATAATTGTATTTCATGTGGGAAGCAAATACCTCATAAGGATTTTCATTCTCACTGTATTCCTTGCTTAGGCCCTGACCACGACGTAGCTAGTTGTCGGTTTTGTGCTAGATTCAATCAACGTACAATTAAACGAAGGTATGATTTAGCTTTTCATTACTTCGGTAGGTGCTTTAACTACAAAATGTCATCGGATACGGTTCCGGCTAGGATAAAGAGGATAAAGACAGGCCTCCGAGGTCTAAATCTGATGATAGCGCACAAGCGGAGCCAGCTTCAGGTTCGGCCGTCGTCAGTGAGGTGCTTTTGCAGCCCCTGTCGTCGGCCATTTCAGAACCGATGGCCGAAACGGACTCTCATGAGGAGCCAACCAGGCCTTTAAATATTTCTATTGCAGGACCTTTGGACAATGCTCCTTCGGATGGGTCCGGAGCCGCTGTGCAGGTACCGGCTTCCGAAGGGGTTTTCAGGCCTACTCAGCTTCTAATAAAGGCAAAGCCAAAGACAAAGGCAAAGACTCCTTCTAAATCAAAGACTGCAACACAAGCCTCTTCTGAACCGGCTTCCAAGTCACAGAAACAGTTACTCAAGATGGCGGAGGATTTACTTACTATGATTAGGGGTTCTCATCCCCCTCCAGATAAAAGGCCAAGGCAGGATGTTTATTATGATTCCTCTGATCAGGCTTCTGTTTCTTCAGTTTCTTCTTCTGACCAGGAATATTCTTTCCCTCCTTATGAGGATTCTGATGCTGAGGAATCCATTCCTTCAGCTTCTCCCCCTGAGGATTTCTCTTTTGGGGAAACTTTGCATGAAATGAGGGAACATTTCCACTGGGAAGGAGAGGAGTATTCGGAATCTAAGAAAAGACTAAGGGATTTTCTTCTTCTCCCCCAACATAGACCCCTGGCTATTCCTCCTGTTTTGGATATTGTGGGTGATGCTTTTTCGGAGGCTAACTTAACCCCTGACTCTCTTCCTCCTGCTCCTGTTAAGCCTGATAGATATTACAGGGTTCCTGATTCCAACCAGTTTTTATACAAGAACCCTTCTGCTGACCCTGAAACCATTTCTCAGGGTCCTAAGGGAGTTAAGGCCGCTTCTGTCAAAAATCCCATTCCCACTGAAAAGGATTCTAGATCTTTAGAAAGATGGGGCAAAAAAGTGTACACTTCTGCTACTGTGTCCATTAGGGCTTTAAACTGTCAGTTTCATATGCTGAAATACCAGCAATTTCGCTTGTCTGTTTTAAAACAAAAGCTTACTTCCATTTCTGCCTGTGCAGATGATAAGGAATTACATGACTTATTGCATGCCACTGAACAAGTTGGGAAGCATGGTTTACACTGTGGATTTGATGCCTTGGAGGCTTCTTGTAGGGCTGCTGCCACCGGCACAGTCATTAGAAGGCATGCATGGTTAAAGGAAAATTTGCCAGAACAAGTAAAAGCTAAATTATTGGATGCTGCTGTTCAGCATAATGTTTTGTTTGGATCAAAAGCTGAAGAGGTGATTAAAAAGATGGAGGATAAGGCGGAATCCATGCATACAGTCAAAGATTTCTTACAAGTACAGCCACCAAGATTTAGCAGGAATTGGCCTTCTAAAAATTGGTCCTTTCCCACTTCAGACAGGCCTCAGAGGGGTAGATATAGACGCTCCAGAGGAAGGCCTCAAACACAAGCTTCTTATAGACCAAGACAGTGGACTGCTTCCACCCCTAGGGGAGGAGAGGACAGGTCACAAACTCATAGGAAACAAACTCAATGACTCCCTCTGTTGGGCTGCAGGAACTTCTTGCCTGGAAGCCCCTCTCGGAGGAAAACTCTCTCTTTTTTATCAAAATTGGACTCGTATAACCCAAGACAAGTGGGTTCTGGATGTGGTTTGAAGAGGTTACAAATTCCATTTTCATACCTTGCCAAGGCCAAGCGGATGGCCAGACCTTCCAAAACATCAGTGGACAGAGGCCTTAAACCAGGTGGAAGCACTTTCGGCCGTGAAAGCCATAGAACCGGTTCCACTTTCAGAGATGGGACAGGGTTTTTACTCGAGGCTCTTTCTAGTCCCCAGGAAGAAAAACTCATGGAGACCCATTCTGGATCTGTCAAGTCTTGAACACCTTTCTAGAGATTCCAAAATTCAAGATGCTTACTCTACAGCAGCTACTTCCAATGCTGTCCAAAGATGCATGGATGGTGACTTTGGATTTAAAGGAGGCATATTTACACATTCCCATCAGGCAGGAACGCAGAAAATACCTCAGGTTCAAGGCCGGATCGAGGCACTTTCAATTCTCTGCGCTGCCCTTTGGATTGTCTACTGCGTCCAGGGTCTTCACCAAATGTCTGGCTCCAGTAGTAGCTTACTGCAGACTCAAGGGAATTCAAATTAACCCTTATCTGGACGATGGTCTAATTCAGGCAGACAGCAAGGATGTCTTACTCCAGCATCTAGAATTTGTACAGAACCTCCTCAAGTTCCTGGGATTTTCTGTAAACATAAAGTCACATTTGACACCCTCACAACAGATAACTTTTCTGGGTGCTCTTCTAAACACCACAACCCAGATGGCATTTCTGACATCCGAAAAACAATTACAGCTGGCTTCAACTTTCAAGACCTTGGCAACGTTAACTCCGCTATCTGCAAGGAGATTCCTGCAGGCCTTCGGTTACATGGCCTCCTGCATCCTTCTCGTATTATATGCAAGACTACACATGAGGAAAATGCAGTGGTACCTAAAAAGTGTATGGTCTCAGCATTGCCACAGTTTTAGACATACTGATCTCTGTCCTGCCTTGCCTTCAAAAGGAATTTCTTTGGTGGTCCAGGGCATGTACTCTAAACAAAGGGAAGCCCTTCTGTCTGCCTCCTGCCACTCAGATTCTAACCACGGACGGCTCGGATTATGCTTGGGGAGCCCATTTTCAGGGAAACTGTCTGCAGGGCCTTTGGACAAAGGATCAGAAGCACCTGCATATCAATTTAAAGGAAATGTTAGCCGTTCAGAAAGCTCTAATGGCCTTCAGGAATCTTCTACAACCAGGACAACTACTAATACGGACAGACAACACCACAGTTATGTGGTACATAAACAAGCAAGGGGGATCTCATTCCTACCCCCTTTGCAGACTAGCCATGGATCTATGGAACACAGCTCTAGCTTGCAATCTGGACCTTCAAGCTCAGTTTCTACCAGGGAAGCAAAACTTCCTGGCAGACAGTCTGAGCAGAAACCTTTCGGATCCACACGAGTGGTTGCTGGACACCAAAATATTCAGGATGATAACAGCAGTCTGGGGATGTCCTCACATAGACCTCTTTGCATCCCATCTCAATCATCAACTACAGAATTTTTGCACCAGGACTTTCCAGAAAGAAGCTTGGAAAGTGGATGCCCTATCATTCAGTTGGAGGAACCTCTCGGAATATGCTTTTACACCTCTTCCTCTTCTTCCACGGGTATTATTAAAGATAAAACAGGACAAGCTCAAGATGATGATCTTGCTGGCCCCAAATTGGCCTCGACAGTTTTGGTACCCAACTCTTAAAAAACCTATGTCTGGAGCCCCCTTGGATTTTACCTCAGTCTCCGAACCTTCTGTCCCAACATCAGGGTCAGGTTCTACACTCTCATGTCAGAACTCTCAGCCTGGCGGCCTGGTTAATCCAGGGCCTTTGATTTCTTCTTTCCTACCCAAGCAGGTTATGGATGTCATTTTAGAAGCCAGACGTCCTAGCACTAGAAAATCTTATGCAGGAAAATGGAAAAGATTTTGTTCCTGGATGCAGGCTCAGGATTCTGATCCTCTTCTTCCGAACATTCCTTTAATTTTATTTTACTTGACACATCTCTTACATAAGGGTCTCTCTTTCTCTTCCATTAAGGTACATGCCTCTGCTATTTCTGCTCATTATAATACAGACCCACCAATCTTTTCCCCCCAGCTCATGAGACAGTTTCTCAGAGGAGCTAAGAACTTAAGACCTCCTAGATCTCCTCCCATTCCTGCTTGGGATCTCAACTACATTTTGGAAAAACTAACCTTGCCTCCTTTTGAGCCTGCTGCCTCTTCTGACATCAAGTTTTTTTCTTGGAAGACAGCTATTCTGTTAGCCCTAACCTCTGCCCGGAGAGTTTCAGAGTTACAAGCTCTTACGGCTGTGGAACCTTATATTATTTTTCATCAAGACAGGGTGTCTTTGAGGACTAATCCTACCTTCATGCCTAAGGTGGTTTCCAAAGTGGCCTTAAATCAAACTATCCACTTGCCAACTTTTTTCCCCAGTCCTCAAAATAAAGGGGAAAGGATCTTACATTCCTTGGATGTACACAGACAACTACGTTTTTACCTGGACAGAACCAAGGACATCAGAAAATCAGAACAATTGTTTGTTTCTTATGCTTCAAGTTCCCAAGGTAAAGCCATTTCAAAACAGACCATTTCTAAATGGATTGCTCATGGAATCAGATTTTGTTATTCACACCATGGAAAGCAAATCCCAGGGAGTATACGGACTCATTCCACCAGAGCTGCTGCCACTTCTGCGGCCTTCCTCAGGGGAGTTCCTACCAAAGACATTTTGGAAGCTGCAACTTTGAGTTCAGTGCATACTTTTTCTAAGCACTACAATTTACCTCTCTACTCTAAGTCTAGGGCAGGCTTTGCCTCTGCAGTCTTGCAGGGCCTTTTAGCCGCCCCTTCTTCTTTATGACCACCTCCCTTTCTTTCAGCTTTGGGATTCTACCCTACAGTCATGACTGCAACAGTGAAACATGATGAACATAGTACAGTTGTGTACACCTACCATAAATGTAGATGTTCGAGTGTCTTCACTGTTGCAATCTGGGTTTCCCTCCCTCCTGTCCCCTCTTATTTTTTACTTTTGTGTGGTTCCTTTTTTCACCATTCTTCTGAGGTGTATTTGCAAAGGATATGGGACCTTTCTCATTTTGGGACTCCTGACATCTGGGGCAAGAAAAACTGGAGAAGATGGCGTTGGCTGTCAGCTTTGTACTCCTGGCGCTCTGACATCAGGGAGCATGGCTGAGCAGCCGACGCCGGACCCAGACTTTGGGATTCTGGCCGACCGAGGACTGCCTGCCGGCAGGGGAGAACCCTACAGTCATGACTGCAACAGTGAAGACACTCTAACATCTACATTTATGGTAGGTGTACACAACTGTACTTTCTCTGCACTGCCCCTTTGGCTTATCTACTGCGCCCAGGGTATTCACAAAGTGCCTAGCTCCAGTTATTGCATTTTGCAGGCAAAGAAATATTCATATATACCAATACCTGGATGATTGTCTAATTTGGACAGAAAACTAGGTGCTAACTTGTCTGGGGTACAACATAAACGAAAAGAAATCACACCTGGTACCCTGTCAACAAATTATATTCCTGGGAGCAAGCTTGAATACAACTTCCTAGATGGCTTTCCTCATGCCAGAGAAACAAATTCACTTGACAACCTACTTCAAACAAGTGGTCACAAAAACCTTGCTATCTGCAAGGCAAATACTACACGCCTTGGAGTTCATGGCCTCCTGCATTCTTCTAATTCCATATGCAAGACTGCATATGAGGAAACTACAATGGTATCTAAAAAGCCTTTGGTGTCAACATTCTCAGGATCTAGAAACAATGATTCCCCTTTCCTTGTCTACGCCTAGAGTTCCTTTGGTGGGCAGATGCCTACCACCAAAACAAGGGACTGCCATTCACACTCCCCCCTGCCACCCAAACCCTAACAGACGAATCAGACTATGCATGGGGTGGGGTGGGGGGGGGCACACCTGGCAGGGAAGTGCATTCAGTACAAATGGAAACCAATTCAAATGCACCTTCACATCAGTCATAAAGAAATGTTAGCTGTACAGAATATTCTGACAGCCTTAAAGGACCACATTCTTCCAGGACAATTAATGGTAAAGACGGGCAACACCACTGTTTTGTGGTACATAAACAAGCAGGGGGGGTACATATTCTTACCCCCTCTGCAGACCAGCCATGGCATTATGAAACACAGCCTTGAGCTACCAAGTACATCTACAAGCTCAGTTCCTGCCAGGAAAACTAAATACATTGGCAGATGGACTAAGAACCCTCATGGACCCACACGAGTGGAAACTGGAACCAGGGATTTTCAACATGTTGACAAGCAAATGGGGGAGCCCAGATATAGACCTGTTTGCCTCCCCCCAGAACTATCAATTGGAAAAATTTTGTGCAAGGACTCCCCACAGACCAGCTTGGAAAGTGGATGCTCTGTCCTTCAGATGGAAAAACCTGTCAGTTTATGCCTTTCCTCCTCTGCCTCTGCTCTCCAAAGTACTACTAAAGATCAAACAAGACAAACCAAGGATGATTTTGATTGCACCAGCTTGGCTATGACAACACTGTTACCCCCTCCTGTGCATTGTCACTGTTGGCCCCCTGGCACCTGCCTCAGACTTCTACCCTGCTGCCTCAGCAGGAGAACCAGATTCTGCACCCTCAGCTTCAAACACTGAACTTAGAAGCCTGGCTAATTACCTAAGCTGTCCTTTACCATCCCTCATTAAACCAGTGATAGATGTCATTTTTGAGGCAAGGAGGCCTAGTACTAGAAAATCTTATGCTGCAAAATGGAAAAGTTTCTGTGCCTGGAACCAATCTCAAGGGATGAGCACAGCAGTGCCCAATTTACCTCAGATTTTACAATACTTAACTGAGATGCTTCACAAAGGCCTGTCTTTTTCCTCAATAAAAATTCACGCCTCATCCATTTCAGCTCATTATAACACAGAACCTCCCCTCTTCTGTCTTCCACTGCTCAAGGAGTTCCTCAGAGGGGCCAAAAATTTAAGACCACCCAGGAGAGCTCCAACTCCAGCCTGGGACCTTAACTTTGTATTGGAGAAACTCACCCTTCCTCCTTTCGAGCCAGCTGTTACTTCAGATTTAAAATTCCTTTCTTGGAAAACAGCTTCCCTTTTAGCCATCACTTCAGCAAGAAGGGTATCTGAATTACAGGCCCTTATGGCAGTGGAGCCTTTCATCATCTTTCATGCAGACAGGGTGTCCCTCAGGACCAGTCCCTCTTTCATGCCAAAGGTGGGTATCCAATGTGACCTTTAATCAGTCCATTCATTTGCCTACCTTCTTTCCTAATTCACAGAACAAAGGAAAACTGATACTGCACTCCTTAGATGTGCACAGACAACTTAGATTCTACTTGGACATGTCTAAACCTCAAAGGAAATCTGAACTGCTGGTGGCATTTCCTGCAGGGACAGAGGGGAGGGCTATTTCAAAGCGAACTATCTCCAAATGGATAGGCCATTGCATTCACTTCTGCTATTAAGCACCATGGAAAACCTATCCCACAGGGGATCAGATCCCACTCCACCAGGGCTGCATCTACCTCTACAGCCTTTCTCAGAGGCGTACCTACCAGGGACATCCTAGAAGCTGCTACCTGGAGTTCTGTACATACTTTCACCAAGCATTACCATTTGCCAATTTTCTCTAAATCCAGAGCTGGCTTTGCCACTGCAGTTTTGCAGGGCTTTATAGCTGGTCCTAATGCTATCTAAATTCCTCCTCCCATCCTTAGCTTTGGGAATCTACCCTAATGTAATGACTGCAACAATGAAACACGAAGAACATAGTACAGTTGTGTACACTTACCATAAATGTAGATGTTCGAGTGTATTCACTGTTGCAGTCCTGGTTACCCTCCCTCCAGCCCCCTGACTTCGTTTGGCTATACCTCTTCTCTCCTTTTTAATGCTTAAAAGCTTTTTGGTGTATTTATTTTTTTGTTTGAGTTATAACCTTGTATATTTATAGATTTAATTGCTTCCCATTAGGGGGGCACCTGACATCTGTGGCAAGAGAAACTGATGTAATGACGTCGGCTGCATGTTTTATACCCCTGACGACCTGATGTCACGGACGAAGAGACAGCAACCAACGCAGGACCCAAGACTTTGTTATTCAGGCTGACTGAGGGTTACCTGCAAGCAGATAACCCAAATGTAATGACTGCAACAGTGAATACACTCTAACATCTACTTTTATGGTAAGTTTACACAACTGTACATTTTGGACATTACACCACAGAGTCCAAGGGGAGTGGCCTGCCCATGCACTCAAAAAGCATACCAACTTAAAGAAAATGAGAGCACTGCTAGCCTACAGATCTTCTCGCATTTGTGTAAACCAGGCACTCTTCTGGTAGACACAGACAATACCACAGTGATGTGATACATAAAGAAACAGGGAGGCACAAGATCCTAACTCCTGTGCAGACTAGTACAGGAGATCTGGCACCTAGCCTCTCAGATGAGTCTCTCCTTGTCAGCAGCGTACATTCCCTCACAATGGAATGTGTTTGCAGACTGCCTAAGTAGAGACTTGGAGGATCCTCAGGAATGGTCAGTAAATACAGAGGTGTTCATAACTCACTCTTGGATGCCGAATCCCTTGGATAAATCTCTTTGCTTCCCCCCAAGCACCACCTGCTTCTGCATAAGGAATCCGACACCTCAAACCTGGAGGGCAGGTGTCTTCTTCACATGGATGAGAATGTTCTTTTATATGTATCTACCTTTACATCTCCTCCCATGACTCCTTGCCAAGGTCCAGATGGAATACCTAAAACATCTGATGTTATGTGATCCTATCTCGCCTACATTCTGACTGATGGGTTTGGAGCCGATCCCTCGGCTCCGACTCTGCACGCTTATGCTATAGAGCGAGGCCTCTAATTGGCTGAGCTATCTTTATCCCAGGATGCACCACCACTAATCCCCCAGATCTCGTTTGCCGCTTACAGAGCTTGGACGTGGTCTCAACATTGGCTGGGCTAAGTACTATATATTAGGCTTTTCCTGTCAGTATTTCATTCATTTAAAACCCAAAAGCTGTTTTAATGGCTATTCTTTGTGTACGAGTGTTTTCTCTAAGATTTAGTAAAATTTGGTGTTTTTTTCCTGTCAGAGAAGGTTCCGTTTAAGTTAGAGGGGCCTTCCCCTGTGGTTACTACTTCTTGTGATTGTGTGTGGGTCAAGTACCCATTTAAGTTAGAGGGTCTTGGCCCTCCTCTTTTCGTTTTCTCTTTCTCAATCTTGTTTAAAAAAAAAAAAAAAAAGTTCTTTAGTTTAAATTGTTTACACTAAGTTAGTTGGCGTACATAATTGTGTTCTTGTGTGTCAAACCCTTTAGTGCTTACTGTAGTTACTTGTTTTTTGTAGCTGAATATGTCTAAAGAGCATAAACCCTCCGGGTTTAAAAAGTGCACGAGGTGTGGCTTCAAAATGTCCATAACGGACGACCACTCCTCGTGCGTTTATAGTCTTGGTGCTAAACATCTGCAGGAATCATGCAGTGTATGCCATGCGTTTTCCTCCAGAGTCCTTCTGGAGAGGAAAAACAAATTAATCCTCAAAGGATTAATCAAGCCTTCCTTCGAGGAGGCTTTATCTTCCTCTCAGTCTCCTTCCAGAAAGAGGAAAGCGTCTGCTCCGACCAGTCAGTCGGAACCGACTGCTAAGAAAACTAAGCAGACTTCTCCATCGGCTCCACGGACTTCGGAGCCGAGGTCGGAAAGGTCTGCCTCGATGCCTCCAGCCTCGACACCTCTGGTTTCGGAGCCGAGGTCTGGAGCATCGAGAGGCGGGTCACCCTCATCGGCTCCACTGATATTGGAGCCGATAAGGGTCATCGGCTCAGACTCTTCCCCCTCGGAGCCGAAGTCCTTATCGGCACCGAGGGAAATTTCCTTGAAGGTTTCCTCGGAGCCGATAGTGGTTGAGTCTTTTCGGAGCCGGTCCCCAAGCCCTTCGGAGCCGATGGAGAAATCGGTTCGGGCCCGATCGGTATCCTCGAGATCATCCAGGATGTCTGATTCGGACATCGACAGGGTGCTCCTTCGACTCTTCCAGTCTCCGGTGTTCCAAAAGATGGTTTCGGCTCCAGCCCATTTGGCTTTGGAGCCGATGGTCCACCCCCCTACTGTATTTCCTCCTCCAACAGCTTCGGCACCATTGGAGCAGGTGCTGGTGGAACCAGTGGAGATGTTAGGGTCGGGCCCGACCCTTGCTCCTACTCCGGCTCTTGGGTCGGAGTTCAGTGCACGGACTTCTTCCTTCGGCCCTAGGGGGGAGGCTTCGGGATTGATGCTTTCGGTCCCAAGTCTCCCTCTTGGTGCGTCGGCGGCGGGAGTACCGTCCACTGTTGTGGCCACGGAGGGGGGACCCTCCCAGGATTCTGGTGGTCCCGCCTTCAGGGCTATGAGGAGTGCTTTAGCCAAATCTTCCTTGGCTACCTCCACAGTTTCCCCAGCTCCTTCCCTACATTTGGAGACTGGGTCGTTGGCAGTCCCCCTGTCCGTAGACAGCGGAGCCCCTGGGCCTCAGGTTACCCCGCTGGGGTTTCTCCCCCTCCTGGAGGTCCTTCTGAAGCCTCTTCAGAGGAACCTCCCAGGAAGAAAACGTGCAAGAGGAAGCACGTTGACTCCCCTGACGAGTCTTTGACATCTGACACTGATCTCGATGATGCAGAGGGGTCCCCCAAGTCGTCCTCGGATGATGTCTCCTTTGCAGACATCCTAGAAGCCCTAAAACAACGAGGCGGCTGGCAGTCCAAACCTCCCTCTGCTGATGAGTCGGTGTTCCTGAAGGCCTTCGGGGCTCAGCCCTCCACCTCCTGGGTGTCTCCGCCCTTCGACGAGCTCTTAGATTTGATCTGTCGAAGGGTGTGGGAACACCCAGACTCTGTGGAACCGGTGCCCACTCGTCCTAACAAATTTCTCTCGGCGCCCCCGGATAGAGAGTTCCTTACGAAAGGTGTGGCTGTAGATGCTATGGTGGTGGCATCTGCTACCCAGCAAGATGTAGCAGAGGCTTCTACGTCCGTCCATCCTCCTAATAAGGAGTCTAGGAGCATGGATCGGTACGGTAAGCGCACCCTTAGTTCAGCGGCCTTTACACTGAGGTCTTTGAACTACCTGACGCACTTTACGAGATTTCAGAGGGATCTGATTAAGGAGCTATCCGATACCCTCTTGGGTAACCTGCCTGAGGAGCTGGCCCAGACGGTTGGATCTCAGCTGGCTACAATGTCGTCCATTTCGAACTCGTCCATGAGGCTCATTTCGTATGCGGCCGAAGGGGCGAGTAGAGCGGCAGGTACAGGCATCGCTCTACGGAGACAAGCCTGGCTCCGCCTGTGTCATTTCACGGAGGCCTTTAAGTCTTCATTTGTCGACGCCCCCTTTGATGGGTCCTCCCTGTTTGGACCCAAGGTGAAAGACACACTTACCCGCTGTGAACAGGAGGGTAAGACTCTGACTGCCGTAGGGGCACGATTTTCCACTCACTTTCGGCCTTATCCCAAGGCTAAAAGAGGAGGGAAGATGTGGTTCCGTAGATCTCAGAAGTCTTACCCCTCTCAGCAGGAAGGTTCCCCCTCCAGAGGCAGAGGAGGGGGAAATTAATCCGGAAGACGCCGTCCCAGAGGCGGCAGAGGCCCTCACAACACTGGAGACCACGAGTCCTTTCGTGGCTCTCCAGCTTTCCATAGTCCCTGAGGGATTGCCCGACTGTGCTGCTCCGGAGCCAGTCGGGGTCGAACCAAGCACCTGAAGGCCTGGGAAGGGATCACTCAGGACCGATGGGTGCTTCGAATTATCGCCGGAGGTTACTCCATCCCATTCTCTTGCCCCCCCCCCCCCCTCAGTCCAAAAAAATCCTGGACCCGCCACCCAGTCAACGGGATACCGCAGCCTCAGAAGTTTCAAAGCTGCTGCAAAAAGGAGTCATCCAACCGGTCCCCGCAGACCAGATCGGATTAGGGACTTACTCAAGATTCTTTTTGGTGCCAAAAAAAACCGGGGACTTGAGGCCCATTTTGGACCTAAGCAACCTAAACCGTTCAGTCAAGAAGTCCAAATTCCGAATGGTCACTCTACAAACCATTCTCCCATTGTTGGAGAAAGGTGTTTGGATGTGCTCCATAGACCTCAAGGACGCGTATTATCATATCAGAATACATCAAACGTCCAGGAGACACTTGCGCTTCAGCCTAGGAGGCAGTCATTTTCAGTTCCGTGCGCTGCCCTTTGGTCTCACCACAGCCCCCAGGGTGTTCACCAAATGCTTGGCAGTGGTGACTGCTCACCTGAGAAGTCTAGGATTCCAGGTGTTTCCGTACCTAGACGACTTGCTCCTAACTGCCACCTCCAAGCATCTACTTCTACGGAGCCTGCAAGCCACAATATCACTGGGCAATTCCTTGGAATCACCTTCAATTGGCCAAAGTCTGTGTTGCGGCCATCTCAAAGAATAAGATTCATAGGGGTAGAGATAGATTCAAACCAGATGCGGGTCTATCTACCTGCAGACAGAATTCAAACCATTCAAAATCAAGTTTGAGCCTTACTCCCCAGGTCCAAAGCCCCAGCCAGAATGGTCCTACAGCTATTGGGATCCATGTCTGCCACAGTTCTACTAGTTCCCTTGGCAAGGTTACACATGAGAATCCCCCAGTGGCTTCTTTCAACTCAGTGGTCCTTTCAGGAACTCCCTCTCAATCATCCCATATGGATCACAGAATCTTGCAAACGGGACCTTCGCTGGTGGCTGGTGTCCTCCAATTTGGATCAGGGACGACCCTTTGTTCTTCCTCCTCCGGCGGCCACTTTGACCACGGACGCCTCCCAGACTGGGTGGGGGGGGGCATTCCCTGGGCAGGTCAGTCCAAGGCAAATGGCACCCGAAAGAGACCCCTCTCCACATCAACATCCTAGAAATGAGGGCAGTACTCTTCAAGCCCTTCACGATTATCTCCCTCAGGGCGTAATTGCTGTTCACTCAGACAACATGTCAGTTGTCTGGTACCTGAACAAGCAGGGAGGGACCAGATCCTATCCTCTTTGCAGAGAAGCGATGAGAGTTTGGGAATGGGCAGTCTCGACCAAACGCTTCCTAGTGGCTACTCACATACCGGGCAAGTCCAATGTCATAGCCGACAGGTTGAGCAGAACCATCCTCTCTCCTCACGAATGGTCTCTGAATATGACAGTTACAAGGCAGATTTTCAGCGAATGGGGAGTTCCGTGTTGCGACCTCTTGCGACTCCTCTGAATCTGAAGTGCAAAGAATTTTCTCCCTAACCCGGCTCGGGAAGAGCCCCATGGACGATTAGTCCATCCTTGGCCCACCGGCCTGCTTTATGCCTTCCCTCCAGTTCCTCTCCTCCCCAGGGTGATTCAAAGGCATCTCTCTTAGGGAGCAAGATGATCTTAATTGCTCCTTACTGGCCTCGTCAAGTCTGGTTTCCCTATCTTCGGAAACATGCTCTGGAAGGTCCATGGTTCCTGGACCAGGTCCCAGACCTACTGATTCATCAGTCGGGACTACTACACCAGTCCCTACACACCTTAAAATTGACGGCCTGGCTCCTCCTCTTCCGACGATAGTCAGGAGACATGCACTGGATCCAGATGTTGTGCACATATTGTCTTCAGCCCACAAGTCTGCTATGAAGAAACTGTATTCTAGCAAATGGAAAAGGTTTGCTATTTGGGCTCAACTCCGGGGCCTGGACCCCATTTCTACTCCCGTGGTAGAAGTACTCAAATTCCTGACCTCTCTTTTCAATCAAGGCTCTTCAGTTTCTACCATCAAAGTACAATTGGCAGCGATTTTTAATTTTCATGAATCCATAGACCCACCTTTAATGAGCAACAGATTGTGTAAGACCTTCTTGAAAGGTGCTGCTCTATTAAGACCTCCGATTTCTCATCCTGCACCTCCATGGGATCTCGATGTAGTGTTGCGTGCCTTGACTTCTTCCCCCTTTGAACCGGCAGCTACCTGTGATCCAAAGTTTCTATCATGGAAGACAGCCTTTCTAGTGGCGATTACTTCAGCCAGAAGGGTTTCAGAACTTCAAGCTTTGTCAGTGAAACCCCCGTACTTGGTTTTTCATGCAGACAGGGTGTCCCTCAGACCAAATCCTTCTTTTGTCCCTAAAGTTTGTTCTACTTTATGCTTGCAACAATCGTTAGAGCTTCCAGTTTTTTTCCCAAAATACTCTAATAAAGCGGAGTTTATTTTCCACACACTAGATGTCCACAGACAGTTACGTTTTTATTTAGATAGGACCAAACAATCAAGGAAAACAGATCAGTTGTTTGTATCCTTTGCAGAAAACAAATTGGGCAACGCTGTCACAAAGGTCACTATTGCCAAATGGATCAGGGACTGTATTACTCAAGCTTATATTTATTCTAACAAACAGCTTACCTCCTCTGTCAAGGCTCACTCTACAAGGGCTATGGCTACTTCGGTAGCATTTAATTCTAAGCTTGCTATTGGTGACATTTGTGCTGCGGCTACATGGTCTTCCCCGCACACCTTCATTTCTCACTACAAATTAGATGTGGCATCTAGAGGACGAGCTTCATTTGGTTCCACAGTGCTCAGGAGTGTTTTCCAATGAGCCACCCGGGATTTAGGTGCTAGGGGCTGTCCCATCAGTCAGAATGTAGGTGAGATAGGATCACATAACATCTTTTAGTTATGTACTCACCATAACTTCAGATGTTTGGGATCCATCTCGCCTACATTCCTAATAACCCACCCTCCTTCCCCCTTCCTTGGAGATCAGAGGATATCATAAGGTCCGAATCCTGTTGTTTCATCTTGAAACATCTAACAATGTTATATAAACAAGCTGTGCATGTGTGCATGAATGCGGACAAACAAGATCTGGGGGATTTAGTGGTGGTGCATCCTGGGATAAAGATAGCTCAGCCAATTAGAGGCCTCGCTCTATAGCATAAGCGTGCCGAGTCGGAGCCGAGGGATCGGCTCCGAACCCATCAGTCAGAATGTAGGCGAGATGGATCCCAAACATCTGAAGTTATGGTGAGTACATAACTAAAAGTTTCTGGCACTTTCTGTCCAAGACAGCACTCGTTCCCACTCCTGTTTCACCCATCAAAGGGAAACTTTTGGAGAAGCCTTCCAAAACCAGGTCTAATCACACAACAGAAAGGACAGCTCCTTCGTCTCAATCCGGACTCTCAATCTGACCCTCTGGATGATAGGATTTTTAATCACTACGAGACACAACTTTTCTGTCTCTTTTCAATGGCACTAACACTATGCCTTACATTTGCACACACAGGCACACTTGTTATCACAGGATCTTTCCTTTTGAGGAGGAAGTTGCTTACCCTGTTCAATCTATGGCCCTCTTAGCTGACCTTTATCTTTCCTTGGTCTTCAGGCCACTGCTGGCTTGGAGATGCTCTGAAGATGTTGTAGGTATGTCCACTTTTATAGCCAGATACCTATGATCTGAGGTAATCACCCAGATGTATCGTACAAAGGTAAAGCTTTGGTACCCTGGCCGGATATCAGTGAGCTACAACCCATCTGTTAAGAATACTGCAACAGTGATCAGCAAGACATCTACTGTTATGCTAAGTTTTTTACACAACTGTACTTTGTGTACTTGCCATAATGCTGGATCCTTTCTTTCCCTCCTAAAATGTCAACCCTCTCACCATTCCCCAGCCATCTGTTTGAATATTCCAAAGGAAGTATATTTTATCATAGTTGTTTAGGCAGCAAATGTGATCTTAATGAAGCTGGGCGAGAGAGGACATGTGCATTGTGGGAGGGAAAAGCTGTCAGTATCGATCTGACAAGTGGCTTGGAGATCCAGTAGTCATATCAGATGGATAGGAATGAAAGGGTCTAGTGTTGTGGTAAATACATAATTTCTATTTGCATAATATAGTGGTACTGTGTTAGTGACATGACGCAGGAATATGAAGTTTAAGTACACATAATCCAATTTAAAACTGTTGAAGTGGCAGCTAGAATTGTGTTCCTTGTGATGAAATAAAAAAGCTAACATAAAACCTGATCCTGGCAGCTGCTAGGATCATTGTTTCTTTTATTTATTTTATTTCTGTTATTGTTTTAAGGTCTCTTTGGAAGTCCCTTTGTACAGTGCTTTACCCCATGCTTTAGACTAACATGTCTTTATGGAATTTTGTCACCTTTTTAGGGTAATGCAGAATGACTGTGCCCTAAACTGACTGCAGTCATCCTATAAGAGTACTACTTTGATTTAATCCTTTAACTTTTTATAAGTTGGACCACCATAAAAACTACTCTACTTAGCAGGACATTGCTAAGGGCAATGAAGGTCTGGAATCTAAACTTTTTATATTTTCTAAAATCGTGTCACCACTGTGAAGTTAGTGTTTAGTGTTTGTATTGGAAGTTAACTGCATAAGAGATGTATTCTGTTTGTTGATTTTCTGCCCCTAACATTATAAGGGCTAGAATGTATTCTAGGAAGGTTCTGTGTTGTAGGTTGTTTAATCACATATCATAGTGATTATTTGAAATTAGTAGTAGACACAACCCTAAGTGCAGCTTTTATTGTGTCGTTTTTCTCATTTGATAGCTGGATAGTAACTGCTAGGGAATAATGTCAGTTTTTATGAGTGGCTTCAACTTGGAATAAGTTAAACAGGATTTAATCTACAGGATTTAATATGCAGTTGACAGTTGGGAAAGCCCTTGTCATGTTTGCTGTATGTTCTTGATATCTTTACTGCTTCTTACTGTACCTCTTATGCTTTACATTTTTTAATGTATGGTGCTTTATTCTTACCATGAATTCCCTAACCATGTGGTATCCTGTACAGGAATCAACTACAAATGGTGTGGCCCAGACAGAAGAGGAAATATTTGATCCTGGTTATGAACCAGACTGGGCTGTCATCAGCACAGTGAAGACTAAATCACAGTCTAAGCAAACAACACAAGGTAGGAATGTGTGTTGACTATTTGATTGAGATGATTTTCTGCTAGCTGTTTTTTAATTTTTTCATTAAAGGATGCACTGTACTAATGTAGAATTATGTTGTGCGCAGTGGTTTATGCCACTGCCTCACGGGTCTGTATTATTTTGTCGAAGATGAACTGCAGCAAACCTCTGTTCATCTTGCAGAAATCGACAAATGTTCAATGAACGTTCACATCAGTGAACGTTTTACACAGGGAGTGGAGTTAGTTGTCCAACATTCTGACTATAACACACACCGCAGTATATCAAACCAACCAAGGTGTGGAGCTGTGTTCCCCCACTTGTATATACCAACCCCAAGATCTCACTACATTGAGGAAAAAGGCAAATTTATTAATGCTGCCCAACTAACTTCATTCCCTGTGTAAAACGTTCGCTGATTTCTGTTTGATGAACGGAGGTTTGATGCAGTTCATCTTCGACAAAGTAATATATACCCCTGTCTCACGTGCTTAGTTTTGTGGTTCTGTTGCCAGATGGGTTGCAGGTGCACTGTGTTTAGCTTGCTCTCCTTGTGGATTTTTTGCCAGGTGCTCCAGTTTCTGTCCACACCATGAAGACATGCTGTAGCTGAACTTGAGATCCTTCAGATTGCCTGTAAGTGTGTGCCTTGCCCAAGCAAAGATGGTAGATCCTTCTACCCGTGACATCCCACCCTTACAATAAAAGAAGTTTGAGGCCTAATCCTGATATCATGACAGCCCAGTCAGTCTCTGATGTACCTGCAGAGGTTTTGAAACCCGCACTATGCACATCTGCTCGTACTCCTGCTATATCGACTTTGTTAGCATCTGATGTTTGCACGTCTGTGCGACTGAAGTTACTGATGATGGTAAGAAGGGGGAAGCCTGCTTAATAATTTCTGAAGGACTTAAAGCAAACTTACAAGCATACTGTGGATCCTAATTAGAGAGGAAATTCCATGGTCACTCATTGATGTTTGTTACAGGTCTGAACCTCCATGTTTAGTCTAAGCGAATGTCACACCCAGGAAAATGAAACAAAAAATTAAGTTGTTTCTTCCTTCAGACATCCAAAGAAAAGAAGTGGATAGATTTTTCCCAGGGTCTGTTTAAGGCCATAATGTACTGTGCTTATGTTCACTGGCATCCCTTTTCCTCCACAAAATCAGATACAGTTGTTCTATCCTATCATTCAGACCTTGATCGAGCAAATCACAATAGAACTGGTATCTTCACAATATGTGGGAAAAGGATTCTTTTCCAGACTGTGCCTCGTTCCATGAAAAGGAGGAGACTGGAGACTGATTCTGGATCTTTTTCCTCACTACCCTTCTCTTTGTTCCATCTTTCAAGATGTTGTATCTGCAAACTCTGCTTCCATTCATTCTTCCATAAGCTTTCCTGGTGTCTCTAGACCTAAAGGATGATTTTCTCCACATTCCTATTCATCTTGGTTATTGGAAATTTTTGAGGTTTTCTACTGGCTCGTTACACTTTCATTTCTCTGCTTTGCCTTTGCCTTTTGGACTCTCTACAAGCCCCCAGGATCTTTACAAAATGCCTTGCCTAGTCATAGCCTAATGCAGGAATCGGGGAATGAAGATGTTCCCTTATTTGGATGACCTGTTAATACAGGTGTCTTCTTAGAATTCACTCTTCACTCATCTCAGATTCACCCTGGCCCTACTTCAGGCTGTGGGTTTCACAAACGGTCAAAAAAGTAATATAGTGAAACCATCCCAAGACCTAATTTTCTTGGATTGTGGACTAGACTTCAAGCTGCTGCAGTCCTTCCTTCTGCCAGACAAAATGCAAAGCCTAACCACTTTCTTTTTCTTCCTCTTCAGTCTTTTACTGCAAGGAAGATGCTAGGAGCATCAGGATTCATGGCAGCAACCATCCCTGTGCTTCTCTTTGCCAGAATCCATATGAGGAAGATCCAGTTTTACCTGATATCCACCGGGTCTCAACATTCTCATCTCCTAGACGCACAGGTTCCTCTACTGCCTTTACTAAAGAAGAAAATACTGTCTAGCTATTTTGGCTTTGGAGCAGACCTCAAAAACATCTTTCCCCTTTAAGCAGTTTACATTCCCTCACAGGACAATGTCTTGGCAGACTTTCTACACAGTTCAAGGGAAGATCCCCATGAATGGATGCCAAACAGGAAGATCTTTCTAGACATAGTCCAGAAATCAGGGGTGCCACAGATAGATCTGATGTCCTTCAAGGATGCATCTGCAGTCCTTACAAATGGGTTGTCCTGTCGTCAGGCAGCCCTTCGGTCGGCCAGATTCCAAAGTCTGGGTCTGGCTTCGGCTGGTGTCGCACTTCACCCGACGTCATTGCGGCAGTTCTTCGGGTATAAAGGCATCAGCCCACGCCATTTTCCTCAGTCTTTCTTGCCGTGTGGCGCCCGAAGCAGAAGCTGTTCGCAAGTGCCGGTCGGTCAGATCCAGAGATTACTACTACCGAATACTACTTCGAAGACTTCTATAAAGCTAAGTACCCCGTTGGGGACTTTTTCTTGCCTCAGCCGATGTCAGAGAAAGTTAATAACTGTTTATCTTGTGGGAAACAAATACCTCATAAAGATTTCCACTCCTATTGCATACATTGTTTAGGCCCAGACCACGACGTAGCAGCTTGTCTAGCCTGTGCTTCTTTTAACTGACGGACGCTTAGACGTCGCTCGGACTTTGCTGAACAGATTTTCGGCTCCGATTTTGCCTACATTATGCCGTCGGATCCTCCGACCACGCAAATAACCAAAAGCGCAAAGAAAAGGACCGACACTCGGTCCGCGGTTTCGGCTGAAACCGCGGTTAAGCAATCCACGAGTGTCTCGGTTTCGGCCGAAACCGAGCAAGCGGTTCTTTCTTCAGCCGATAACTTGCCTTCTACCGAGGCCTCTTCTATCCTGGTAGAAACGGCTTCTGAAATCCAGCCTTCTGTTGCGATTTCACAGGATTTATCAGACACCATTCCACTAGATATCTCTACCCCTGCACGTGGAGCTGCTAGGCCTCCTCCAGCTATGTCTATTAAGGCCTTTGCCAGGGCTAAAGCAGCCAAAACTTCCAAACCTGTGCCTGCCAAGCCTCCCTCTCACAGGCTCAGCACCAGCTCCCATATGCTTTCTTTGGCACAGGATCTCATAACTTTAATTCGTGGATCCCAGCCTCATCCAGACAGGGCCTCTCTCCCTCCTCCAGAAAAGAGGCCTAGAGCAGAGCCCCCTGAGCCAGTAGCCACAGATGATTCTTCTGATGATTCAGAACATACAGACCCTCATGAGGCTTCTTATTCTCCTTACGAAGACTCTGATGCTGAGGAGTCCATCCCTTCAGCCTCTCCTCCTGAGGAATTTTCCTTTGTGGAAACCTTGCATGCTATGAGGGAACAATTTCAGTGGCAGGGCCAAGATTTCTCAGACTCTAGAAAAAGGCTTAGGACCTTTCTACACTTACCACAGCATAGGCCTTTAGCTATCCCTCCAGTTCTATCTGTTGTTGATGATGCATTTAATGATGCTTGCACTACTCCTGATACTTTACCTCCGGCTCCTGCTAAGCCAGATAAGTACTACAGGGTTCCGGACACTCATCACCACTTATATAAGGCCCCTTTTGCAGATCCAGAGACTATCTCCCAGGGCCCTAAAGCTGTAGCAGCTACTTCTTCTAAAAACCCCCTCCCCTCTGAAAGGGAATCCAGGTCCTTAGAGAGATGGGGTAAAAAAGTTTACACCTCTGCTACTTTGTCAGCTAGAGCTTTGAACTGCCAATTTCATATGATTCAATATCAAGAGTTTATGCTTGACCAGTTGACTAAAAAGCTGTCCTCTGAAGAATCTTTAGATGAAAAGTATATTCAAGAAATGTTACATAACATACAACAGGTTAGTAACCATTCTTTAAAATGTGGCTATGATGCACTGGAGGCTTCCTTTAGATCAGCCATGACTGGCACAGTTATCAGGAGGCATGCATGGTTGAAAGAGCAGGCATTACCAGACCATGTCAAATCTAAGCTTTTGGATGCACCTATGGACAAGGTCAATTTATTTGGTGCCCCCGCACAGCAGGTACTGAAAAAGATGGAAGAGAAAGCAAAATCTGTGCAAACAGTAAAAGATTTCTTACAAGTTCAACCTCCAAGGTTTAGCAGGAATTGGCCCCAAGAATTGGTCCTTTCCGGACTCCTCTAAGGCACAAAGAGGCAGGAATAGGCGCTCTAGAGGCAGAAACCAATCCAGGGGTGCCTACAGGGGTCGCCAGTGGCAGGGTAACAACCAACGAGGCACGGATACAGCCACCACCACTACAACAGCTCAATCACAGTGACTCGGCGGTGGCACCGCCTACCAGGGAACAACTAGAAGCACCCTTAGGCGGAAAGCTAACATTATTTTCAAGAAACTGGCACTGCATTACAAGAGAAAAATGGATTTTGCAGACTATAGACAAAGGTTACAGGTTCCATTTCTATACACTACCAGGAAAGAGAGGAATGCCAAACCTACCACCTTCTCAAAGGGCAGAAGCTCTAAAACAAATATCTCAATTAAGAATGCGTGCTGTGGAAAAGGTACCATTTATGGAGCAAGGGAAGGGATTTTACTCCAGGCTCTTCCTGGTACCAAGAAAAGAAAACAAATGGAGGCCTATTCTAGATCTGTCCGCTCTAAACACATTCCTCATTGTTCCAAAATTCAAAATGCTGACCCTACAGCAGCTTCTTCCCATGCTGGGCAAGGAGTCTTGGCTGGTAACTCTAGATCTCAAGGAGGCATACCTGCGTCCCCATAAGACCAATTTGCAGAAGATACCTCAGATTTCTTGCAGGATCAGAGCATTATCAATTCTCAGCATTGCCCTTTGGCTTATCTACTGCGCCCAGAGTGTTCACAAAATGCCTGGCATCAGTAATTGCTCATTGCAGACTTCAGGGAATTCAAATCTATCCCTACCTGGATGACTGCCTGATACAAGCGGACAACAAAAACAAATTAACAGAAGACTTACAAAGAGTCATCTACCTGCTACAAGCCCTGGGATACACAGTCAATACAAAAAAGTCAAGGCTGATTCCATCCCAAATAATAACCTTTCTGGGTGCAGAACTGGACACATCAAAACAAATGGTATTTCTAACTGCAGAAAAGAAAGAGCAACTTCCTTTCTATTTCTTGGCATTAACAAAGCAGAGCCATCTAACTGCAAGAAAAGTGCTACAAGCTCTAGGCTTCATGGCATCCTGCATAATTCTGGTCCCTCATGCCAGGCTTCATATGAGAAAGCTGCAGTGGTACCTAAAGAATTTGTGGTCTCAGCACAAGCACAGCCTGGAAACCAAAATTCCAATGATCCCATGCCTGAAGCAAGAGTTCTTATGGTGGGCTCAGGCCTGTCAATCAAACACAGGTCTGCCCTTCTGCAAAAGTCAACCAAGACAAACTATCACGACAGATGCCTCAGACCTCGGTTGGGGGGCACACATGATGGACAAGTGCATTCAAGGCCTATGGACTCAAGACCAACTGCATCTGCACATAAATCTAAAAGAAATGATGGCAGTAAAATTGGCAATCCAGCATTCAGACCTCTTCTCCACGAAGCCCAGCTGTTGATAAGGACAGACAACACCACAGTTATGTGGTACATCAACAAACAGGGAGGCACACACTCATACCCCCTATGCCGGCTGGCACTAGACCTATGGGATGTGGCTCTGAGCTACAACATTCAGTTACAGGCAATTTATGTACCAGGGAAGGAAAACATTCTAGCAGACATATTAAGCAGAACTACAACAGATGCCCACGAATGGATGCTGCATCCGGACATCTTCAAAGCCATCACAAGAGAATGGGGATTACCACAAATAGACTTGTTTGCATCCCCATACAATCACCAGTTGAAGAAATTCTGCACAAGGACTTACCACCCACTTGCTTGGAAGGTGGACTCCCTATCCTTCAGTTGGAAAAGCCTGACAGCATACGCATTCCCACCACTTCCTTTTATGCACAAGGTGCTTCTCAAGATCAAAGAGGAACGTCCGAGGATCATTCTGATAGCCCCAGACTGGCCAAGACAACATTGGTACCCACTGCTGAGGAGCATGTCCCGGGAACAAATATGGAAACTGCCCCTGATCCCATTACTGCTTACACAGAACAACTACAACATTCTGCATCCAAACCTAAAAACTCTGCAGCTAACTGCCTGGAACATTACATAACAGAAATTAACCCAAATTTATCCCAAAGGGTTAAAGACATAATCCTGGAGGCTCGTAGACCTTCAAGAAAGAATTATGCAGCAAAATGGAAAAGATATCTCATCTGGGGTACGGCAAAGGGGCAAGATGTGACACTGGTTAATATAGCCAACATCCTGGAGTACTTGGCGGAGCTCTACCACACAGGCCTGTCCTATTCCTCCATCAAGATACATGCATCAGCTATTTCAGCACAATACAGCTTGGATCCTCCTGTCTTCTCTCATCCTCTGCTCAGACAGTTTCTGAGGGGAATTAAAAATGTAAAACCTCCCAGGAAACCTCCATTGCCAGCATGGGACTTGAACTTTGTGCTAGAAAAACTGACTCAACCTCCTTTCGAGCCAGCAGCTACAGCAGACTTGCAATACTTATCCTGGAAGACTGCCTTCCTGCTGGCAATAACTTCAGTAAGAAGGGTCTCTGAACTACAAGCATTAATGGCAGTACAACCCTTCCTGATCTTCCATCAAGATAGAGTGTCCATGAGAACAAATCCTACATTTATGCCTAAAGTGGTATCCAGAGTCTCTTTAAATCAGGCTATCCACCTTCCTACATTCTTCCCCAATCCACAGAACAGGGGAGAAAAGCTCTTACATACCTTGGATGTACACAGGCAATTACGCTACTACCTGGACAGGACAAAAAACAATAGAAAAACTGACCAGCTTCTGGTAGCTTATGCAACAGGAAAAGTAGGAAAACCAATTTCTAAACAGACAATCTCCAAATGGATAGGAAATTGCATTAGATTTTGTTACTCCTACCATGGAAAGAAAACTCCAGAGAACATCAGGCCTCACTCCACAAGGGCCACAGCCACTACCACAGCTTTCTTACGAGGAGTGGCTACCAAGGACATTATAGAGGCTGCTACTTGGACCTCCGTGCATACATTTGCCAAGCATTATAACTTGCCTCTATACTCTAGATCCCGTGTTGGTTTTGCCACTGCTGTTTTGCAAGGGATCCTGACTACACCATAATCTATTCTCATTACCTCCTCCCCTAGTTTAGCTATGGTATTCTACCCATTTGTAAGGACTGCAGATGCATCCTTGAAGGACATAATACAGTTTTGTACCTACCATAAATGTAGATGTCCAAGAGGAATGCATCTGCTGTCAGGATTACCCACCCTCCTTCCCCTCTGAGGTACTCCTAGGGTACTTACCAATCTTCAGCTAGCTTGGGGGGGATCTATTATGGTGTATTTGTTTGTATATATGTACATACATGTTTATTTTGTGTGTTTTCTCTCTACTATTTGGAAACTTTGGCATTTATCCAAATTTAGCCTACCAAGAGGGCACCTGGCATCTGGGGCAAGAAACACTGAGGAAAATGGCGTCGGCTGATGCCTTTATACCCGAAGAACTGCCGCAATGACGTCGGGTGAAGTGCGACACCAGCCGAAGCCAGACCCAGACTTTGGAATCCGGCCGACCGAAGGGCTGCCTGACGACAGGACAACCCATTTGTAAGGACTGCAGATGCATTCCTCACGTACATCTACATTTATGGTAGGTACAAAACTGTACTTTTTTCACTATTGACAACAAACAACTTACCGTTTTTTGCACCAGGACCTACAATCCTCAAGCATTTGAAGCAGTTGTTCTTGTATGCTTTCCCTCCACTTCCCAAAGTCTTAATAAAGACCCAAAGAGACTATCCAAATATCTTATTGATGATTCCCCATTGGCCAAGGCTGCACTGGTTCCCCTTTCTTGTCTACTTATCCAAGGACGGTCATAAGAAGCTTCCCTCCACACTGGACTTGCTCACACAGTAGAAGGACTCGCTACTTCATCTCAGCCTGTCATCCCTCAACCTGACATTATGAATGATTAGATTCTGCTCTCTTGTAGACACCAGTTTTCTGAGAATGCGCTTAACATTGTCTAGGAGGCAAGAATACCTACTACCAGAAAATCTTACACAGAAAAATGGAAAAGATTTACTATATGGTGTCAGGCTAAAAGTTGGAATCCACTACAGGCTACCCTACTTGTGGTCCTCTCTTATTTGTATGAACTGTTGCAGTCTGGTCTAGCATACTAATGTATTAAAGGAGTACAACGGGTTTCTATAAAAAATTCCTCTACTTGTCTGCCCTTTCGCTCCCTATTTTCACTTCCCTCCCTCAACCAACAATAAAGCACCATTTAAAATATTCCTATTTCACTATACTCCTGTGATCAGAGCCTACTTTAGCGTACAGTGTAGCTTTACCTTTCAAATGCATTCTCTCGCGAGTCAGTAAAGCTTGCTGGAGGCACCAAAATACTGATGTCATCGAGGCCAGGCAGTTCAGGAACTTTTTCGTAGCTGTTCCCTCCCCCAAAGTTACATCACCACGGCTGGCCTCTGATTCCAAGTACAACAATGAAACCCACCCATTATGTGATGTCACCACTACCTTGTCCTTCCCCTATCCCGGAGTGCTTAAAAACAGCTGTAGGAGGCAGGGAACTTTTTTCTCTGTCTTTGTTTCCAGTACGTTTATTTTTCCTATTGGAACGTGTTGTGCCAGTGTCTGTCTCTACACCGGATTCTGTTGTGCTTCATACATTGGTGAGTGTGATAATTTATTTTGTAAATGTAAAGGGCAAAGTGTAAGTTATATTTCATTAATTGTGCTTTTTACAGTAAATCTTTGTTTCACTCCGGTCACTATACAGCAGTTCACATGTGCATCCCAAAAACCTTAACCATTGACTGTTTGTGAGCAGTTTGCTCAAAATTGTACTGGGTGCACGTGTGGACTTTTCATTTACGTTCTCAGGCTCCCGTTCCTATGTTAAATTATTTTCCTTTGCTATGGCGTTGTAGTATACTGAGCTGGTGCATGTGGCTTTGTCGGTATTCCCTGTAGCAAAAGTTTGTCATGTCGGCTCAGCCTGTATAATGTGTGTGTGTTGGTTCATTTCTATATTGCTTTGTACATTTAAAGGACACTTGAGAGATGATTTTTTTTTTAAGTTGCCTGTTACAGTAGTTTATGGAGGGTGAGTGGAGAGGGATAAATACAATTACCCGAACACTATCTTTCTTTGATGCAATATCGGCTTTAAAAGCCGGTATTACATTTGTGGTCAAACCTGAGGACTGTTGTTCTGTGTGTGCTTTCCTATCCTGAGTTTTTTTGCTAAGTATAGCAAGTTTAGCGATGTCCAATTCTACACTGTTTTGTTTGCTTACAATAGCAGTAAGTGAAGTAATTTTAATAAACTAGAGTGATAGGCACGTTTTACAATGCTAGCGTCTTTTTGTAAGAAGTAGTTCCATAACGGCTGAATACCGAAACTGTTTCCGTATTCACGGTTGCGGTCCCGCCTTTTTTTTTTTTTTTTTTAATCAAGTAGTTTTTCTCTGCTCCTATCAAATATTTTCCTCTGTTAAGTAGGAGTATAACATTATCTTAAAAAGGAAAAGAGAAGTGTTGCCTATTGTCCAGAACTGTAAACTTATTGCAAATGAAACCTTAATGTTTTACTGATTTTTTTGTCCGGTAAATCTCAGGAAAGTAGTGGCCTCCTAGGTGTCATTATTAAAGATGCGTTTATAGCTGTACAGTGGGGGTTCTTCCGACTGCAATATCATAACAGTCTTGCTTAGTTGTCCTTTACTAAAATGGTATTCTGTAAGCACTTTATGGTGAAATGTGAATGGTTAATAAGTGGTATAGTAAGTTGTTTTGAATCCCTGCATTTGACTAAGAAGCTGATTACATAGCTAAGCATAAGCTACTTTACAAACTTTATTCAGACAGTGAAACTCTCTCCTTGTCTCTTTACCGAGAGTATTTTTTTCTATCACTGTCATTACATTTGGAATGTTATTCCTCTTGACATTTTTGTCATTATCTTAAGTGGTTATTGTAAATATTTAATGTTCTTTACTGTTTAGTTTGATGCCAAACAGATAGTATATTGTAATCAAAGCATACTCTTATGGCATATAAGTATAACTTTAGTGAATTCAATGCTTAAAAGACTGCCATTTTCCAACATAGCAGGCCTTTCTATTGTGGGTCCTGTTTCATTCTTCAGAAAAGTTTGTAGATCTGTTCTTAACCTAACATTTTTAACTTTCCCTAACACACAGTAGAGGCTTGTTTTCTAAGCAATTATATATTCTAGACAATACTACATTTAATTATATAATAAAAACCGCAATTACTAATTACAGTTGTGATAATAGGAGGTACTGCCAGCCATGCCAGGAGAAATAGGGCAGTGGCTTTGTAAGATATTACAACACAGCTAGCTGGAATGTTGTCAATAATTATATTTCAGTTGTATATCAAACTGATTTGTACAGATGCTTGTGTTGAAAATGTATTTGTAAAGTTGCTTGTGTTAAAATGCATCAACAGTGTGCCCTGCTAGAAAGAAAAGAAATGTCTGTGCACTATTGCAACTGAATTAAATGTATATGTTTCAACTGAGAGTACTGGCAGAGCAGAAGTTAATCACATGCCAGCTACAGCAAACTGTAAAATATATCTGAAATTACATTACTTTATGGGTTTAACATAATGATGTTATCCCACAATTCTGAATGTAGCCAGAGACATGGGAGCAGCACGGCAGCGCTCCATGCATATGCATGAAGGCACACTGCCATGCAATGTGTACGATCGCAGGGGGTTGTCTGAGAGCAGTGCTTTCACAAGATACACTCCCCACTGCACACCAGAATTGCCGTATGGCAATGTAAAAAGAGCGAGATCATGTAAACCCCCAACAAGAGAGATCCCCAGAGAATGTCTAGATTCCTGCCGTATAGTGTACGGCCGTGAAATAAGTGGCCACTGCCAAAGTACTGGGATATCATCATTAAAGAATGAAGTTAGAAAATAATGACAGAACTAAGTTTTATATGTCATACCCTTCGGAAAATGCATGTGACCTCAAAACCTGTTATTCTAACAACTGTCTAAGTTTGCTAGGCTTAGGCCAGCTTAAATTGCCCAAGAAGCTAAATAGCAATAGACAGCCACTGCAAGCAGTACTGTAATAGAGTAGTGGTTAGAGTGTATACTTTGCATGTAATCAATCAGGATACCAGCCCCACTGCAGCCAGTTGTATCATGTATGTGACCTCACCACAAATGTAATGTTTTAGTATATTTATGTAGTAGCTGTAGGTGGATTGGACAATCTGAATTGGCCCTAGGTGTCTGTGTGTGCGTGTGTGTGCCTTCTGTGGAAGGTTGGGTGCCAGGCTGGCAACTCGACACACTAAAACTGCACTGTCAATCATGCGCAGACAGGTGCTCTGCTCTGGCGACCCCTAACCGGGAAAAGCCGAAAGAAGAAGAAGAAATGAGGACAGAGGCAGAAAGTGGAATGCCGTTCAGTCAGAGTAGCCCCTTGGTAAGGTTACCTAGTTTGCTTTGTACAATTTGTACAGCATTGTTGGGGAAAAAAAACAGCTATGGCTCTCTGTAGCAACTGAGCTGTAAACCTTAACATTTTCAGATAATTGCACACACCTGCCAAAGTACACGAGGTACTGTTTCAACTGGTTGCATGTGTGTGTGTGGAGCTTTGTGTTTTTTGTGAAATTTGGATTGTATGTGATTTTATTGGGAGGTAGTAGAAAGCTATCGAAGTATTATCGCTGTTGTCTATATTTAGATATGAATTTATTTATTTATAAAAAATGACAACTAACCAAATCAGGAACAGTTGGGAACTGGATTCCTCGCTCCAGTTACAATTTCCCTGGATCTTAAATACTCCTTTGAAACTTTTACTTATCAGGTGGTTAGAATTGTCTTTGCTCCTGAAGTAGTTCAACATTGGAAACCGTTCCTTACTACCTGTTATGTAGGTATCTGATTGGTTTCTGCACTTCGCTTCCAATACTGTTTTGAAGTAAGGAAGTATAAAGTTACCATGCATCTCTTCTGGGTCAGAATCTGTTTTTCACAGCCCCGCTGTTAGGAAAGGAATTGGTAAAGGAGCCCTCCTTCCTCAACTGGTTGCTTCCCTCTCACTTTTCTTTCTCTACATAGAGGCATTCTTACTTGCAGACTACCTCTAGCAACATTTTTAGTTTCAGTACCATCTCTCCCAATGGTAAACTCAGTTACCTTACTCCAAAAGCAAACAGCTTTCCCACATACTAACTTCCCTTCTGATTGGCACTCTCTATTCAAGGTCATTATAGAACAAAATTTCCTGCTTTCGCATGAAGGCTTCTATAGTGGTCCTGCCGACATATTACCTTAGTTCTCTGCCCGGTGCCACTCCATATTTACATATACAACATTACTAAATTAAGCTTCACCAAGCACACATTCCCCTTACTGTAAGCACACTGCTCTCATTCTCTCCCTTCCTCACTTGGTAAATCTAGTCTGCTCACCTCTTAACTTTCATCATATTGCTTTTCCTCTCTCTCTCCCTCCTGCATGTCTTATTTACAGATTAAATACTGCCATTCGGCTTAGTGCATAAACCTTTAAGAAGGAGTACTGCTTAGTAGTGATCTATTGTTAAAATGTTGCTATTAATATTGTGTACCTATTGTGAACCTAAAATGCTTTTTTTTTCTTTAACCTTCAGTTGTATGCCCTGGACTGAAAAATGCTCCATTGAGAAAAGCACCTTAGTCAGTCATTTGTATGTGTTGTGTTTTTGGATAAGTCAGTGAATGAATGGTTCCAAATCCATCCTGACAACAGGACAGATGCACCTTCAAAGTATTGTCTTAGAGAAAATGTGTACAACTTAGAGTACCTCAGGATTGGGTGCTCAGAGCGCTATTCTGTTTTTATCTGTACTCTCTTACCATTTCCCAGTTGTCAAATATAGGATATACTTTTTCAAGCCATGGAATGAAATAAAAATGTTTGTTTTTTTTCCATTAGAAGTGGGGTGGGTGAATTTAAATCAACCTGTCAACAGACTTTTGTATCCTGTAGGACTTTTCTAACAATGATTTATCAGTGTGATAAATAGATTTGGCCATATAGCAAGTCTCTAAATTATGTATATGGCTCTAAATTATCTGACATTCACATAGTAAACCATGTATGTCTCAAATTAGCCACTTTGACAGTTTCTGTAATCAATAATGGATTTCAGAAACCCTAATTTTGTTCTGCAAGTGTTAAGTATGTTCGTCCTAAACTCCTTTTTTTCCCATTTTCGCCATGGGTTCAGGGTGTTATATCAACTGTCATCATCTCTCTTTCTATTCAATGCCACTCCCCAAGCTTCACTAACACTCATGCCTGACTGTCACAGATCAGCTCTTACACAATCCTTCCACCTCTTGGCTCGACACCCTCATTCCCACTTATCATCTTTCTGTCCCAAATTTTCATCGCCAGATTGTCTTTGGCTTTCCTGCAGATGTGAGTAAACCACCATAATGTGTTCTCTTTGACCCGTTTTGCAATTGGAGCTACTTTGGCTTCTGCTCTTTTGTCCTCATTTCTTTGCCTGTCCCACAGTGTGCATCATACCAGCCATCTCAGGCACTTCATCTCCATCTCTAGCTTCCTCAGCTGCTCTGCCTTTACTGCCCAGTTTTTCTGTGCCATAAAATAGTACTGGCCGCACCATTGTACACCGTACTCTTCAGCTTCTTTGACATTCTTCTGTCATGTACTACCCCTGACACTCTGTGCCGGTTGGCTGCAGTCCCTCTGAGTCTAGCTTTGATCTCCTCATTCAACCTTTCCTTCTCCTCAACCAACCCTCCCAGATAATTGAAGCTGTTAACCTGTTCAACTCTTTTCCTATCTCAATTTTCATCTTTTTCTGACTCCCCCCATTTGCTGCCATTAGAGTTGTCTAATCAGTACTCAATTTCATCACATGAGCCTTCAGATTTTCCTGAATTGCTAGCTGGGACTAATGAGGAAGTTTTTTTCCCTTTTGGTCCTAGCCCTTCTTATTTCCAAGCATCATATTTTTTTTTCTTTTTGTGGACCACCCATATAAATAGGTTGTAGAACAAAAAGGGCTTGTTTTTGGAGTTTGCCCTAAGTTTTTTTTTTTTTTTTTTGGTAATGCTGTTTCATTGCAGTTATTTATGTGCTTATACAGGGGTTTGATAAACAGTTCTACATGGGACACAGTGTTCTCTAAGTTTGGAGGAGCTTTGAATTTAGCTTTGCCATCGCTTAATATGAGCTAGTTAGCCTTATAAAAAAAGTTTTTAAAGGTTCTGAGGTTTGATGCGACTTTGGGCTTTGTCTTTATTTCAAGATTAACTTATTTCTTTAAACTGATCTGATATTGAAGACAATACAGCTGGGGGGGGGGTACAACATGCTCTCATTTGTGAGAGCCAGATCCTACATATTCACACCCATAGTAGGTATGCAGACTAGCTGTTAAGGGTGTTTGCAATGACAAAATCAAGGAATCTTTGAGCCTGTATGTAAGTGGCTGTATATCCCAGTTTATGATGGGACAGTTGAAATAGCCTATGAATGTGGTATTGGTCTACAAAGTGAGGGATTCCGGTACTTTGAAGTACATGATATGGTTATCCTGAGTCACAGACAGGAAGCTGTAACTAGCAAGGATATGATATGGTACTTTATCTAAGGTTAGTTGTATACGGAGTAGCGCAAACGGGTCATATTGCTTGGCCAGTCTTCAGGTCTGTTTACATTTTTTCTGTAGATTGATACAACCCCTCCTATTGTCCCTTCTTGTGCAAAATTTGGTTGAAATGTGTGGAAGGCATTATAGCCTTGAACTGCTCAGGTACCTTCCATGGTATGTGTCAGTAATTGTACAGATGCCAACACTCTCAGGGGTGAGGAGCATTTCCAGAAAGCGATTTCTTGTTGCTGCTCTTAGCATTGAGCAGTAACACCTTTAGTCTACTTTGAGTAGAATTTTCTATATTCAAAGGTTTTTCAGGTTGTCTTTGCTTAAAAGTGGTACTATTGGGGGGGGGGGGGGTAATGTTTTGGCCAATATCTGAAAGCCACGTGGGGACAGGTGCAGACCACACCTTGGAAAGCAACATGGTTTGTTTATCATGTCTTCCTATGCTGGCAAATGCATGGATTAATGTAATAAAATAGACAAGCGCCTTGTTTAAAAGTAACTAAGCCAATTGTTTAAGTCAATCTTTTTCTCTTTATATTGTGTTATCATCCTTGGAGAACGTATAATGCTGCTAACTGCTAGGCTCATACCTGCCTGGAACACATAATCTGAAAGATCTATTATTGCAAACCAGTGGCCCCCTGATGAGTCAACTTTGGGTGCCAAGATATTTTGTGCTTAATATTTAAATTTCTTCTGGCTTGTTTTCATTTCATTTAATTAGCAGCTTAAATGATCGGTTGTTTAACATGTCTTCATTGATTTCAATGCATTTATTTATTTATCTTATTTTACTTATGTGGTAATGCATTCATCACAAAGTACTAATTTTATAAAGGTTTACACCTAACCTCTTGATTTTTTCAACAGTACTGTAGTTGGATATTGTGTCAAATGCCTTGGCTAGGTGAAGGTAGGCAGTGGGAACCATTTTACCCTTCTCCATTGCTTTGGTGACCTTTTGAAAGAAGCCCACCAGGTTGAGTAAGTGTGATCTGCCCTTGCCGAAATCAGTCTGGGTTGGATCCAATGTCTGGAGGTTTCCTATGTCATTATTTATCATTTACATGATGATTCTTTCCATGGATTTGCATATGAAACTAGAGAGATTTATAGGTCTGTAGTTTCCAGGATCTGCAGAGGACCCCACCTTTGGGTAGATGGATGACTGTTGCTGTTCACCATTCATTAGGCATGAAGCCTGTTTGGAGACTACAGTTTAAATAGCTATTCAGAGGGCCTGATAGGCCTAGGATGCCTTCTAAATAGCATGAAACATGATCCATCAGTGCAGTGTTCTTGGCCTTACAGAGGGCATTGAGGACCCTTTCCCTAGTGATAGCAGGGGGAGGTTGTAGGATCATAGAAGATTACTAGGCTATCAACCTGGAAGTCATTCTAAGCCTTGCCATTTCAAGCCAATGCAGTACCATAGAGGTACTAGTCAGTACCCAAGATTGCATTCAGTGATGACTGCCCATGTCAAGGAGGGTTGTGGATGCTATCCATGGTAAGAATTTATGGTGCCCCATCCACTCATCCAGGTAGTGTCATAGAGGTGCTCCGTTTCACATGAACTGGTAGCCTGTTCCAAAGATGTGGCATGTCATATTTAAATCACAGGCTATAATTAACTTCCTGGAATGGGTAGCCCTAGACCCATTTAACGAACATGCAGTAAGTTCATTAGTTATGGGTCTTGGGTTGCTCTGCAAGCCAGGCATAAGTCTCCCCTAAGAAGTATATACAATACGGAGTATAGTGACAGGGATTTCAGTCAGTCCATGTAAGGCACATGCTGGAGGCCCTTGATGATCTTTGTTAGAAACCTCTGTGGTCTCTCTAATGTCTTCAGGTGCTTAGTACGTTACATACCAAATGGGGCATTATACTGAATTATGGGCTAGATAAGTGCTGAGTATAGGGGGGGTTATAACTTATTTTGCTCTCGAAGGGATGACTTCACTAATCAAGTGAGCTATGTGGAAACCTTTACTTCGACCACCACGTGTTTACCATTGTAAGGAAAGGTTGCAGTCAACCTGTGATCCCAGGTCCTTTAATACTTTTTGTACTTAGGGTATTGTTATTGATTTGATGGTGTGAAGAGACATTGTGCCAAAGGGAATGATGCATTTCATCACATATTTCCTCTTCTTGAGGTGCTAGAGCCCTAAGCAATTCCTAGAAATGTGCTTTCTCTCCAGCCATCTTCTAGGTCTTTAGCCTGGTCTCTAACCTTTGAAGTCTTCTATGACCACTGCTTGCATCTGATTTGTGACAACCTGTGTTTTTTTACTGTGGGCATACTGTCACTGGGGATGAATTTACGGTCACTGATTCTACCCCATTGTCCTTTCCACATTAGGAAGTCTACCCTAGTTGCACATTAGCCACTCTTGTATGCAATCTTGTGACAATATCACATTGTGAACCATGTGTTGGCTACTATCAGGACAGTTGGCAGACAGAGGTCTACAGTGGCCTCTCAGTCTTTATTTCTACTGCCCAACCAATGTGGACCCAGGCAGTCCTCGTATCTAGTTGTGTGTCCTATGTGCATTCAGGTCCACCATTATCAAAACCAGTTCCTGTTGTCCTGCTTTATAAAGCATGTCATTACAATGAATGTGTGCCCTCTCATGCCAACCTCTGTTTCTCAATTCTCCTCTTGGGCAGCTATTTGTGGATGTTCTTCATCTCACATTGCTGCAGTCCTTACACTTGGGTAGTCCGCTGTCCTCGGTCGGCCCGAATATCAAAGTATAAGGCTGACGTCGGTCAGGGCGCATTTGACTGACGTCAGGGTACAAATGCGCATGACCGACGTCATATCCTCAGTCTTTTTTGCCGCATGGTCCGATGCAGAAGCAGCATTGCAAGTGCCGGTTGGCGTTCTGAGATTTTTCGATTTAGAAGTTTCAGACCGAGTTCAAAGTTGGCTAAGTACCCCGTTGGGGAATATTTTAGTTTTTCTTGCCTCAATCATTTACGGATGTCAGAAAAAGTCAATAATTGCATTTCTTGTGGGAAACGGATACGCATAGAGATTATCATACTTTGTGTATTCCTTGCTTAGGGCCTGAGCACGACGTTGTTGGCTGTCGCTCTTGTGCTAGATTTAATAAACGCACTATAAAGAGAAGGTTGGATTGTGCAAGGTTAGTCTTTGGGAAGCGGTGCAACTATAAAATGCCGTCGGATGCTCCGACGCCCGCTTCGAAGAAGCGCAAGGACAAGGCAGTTAAGCCTAGGCTAGAAGAGCCGTCTGTACCAGACGCCGGTTCTTTAGAGGTGTCGGTGGAGCCGGTGGCTCCACCGGAGGTTTCTTTGTCTTCCCAGGGTGAGACCTTATTATTACAAGATGTGGCCTCTCAGGAGACAAGTCAGGCTGAGGGGGCTTCTCAGGTTACTATACTCCCCTCCCTTCCTAAGGTAGCTAGGCCCTCTCCTTCTGTTTCAAAGGCTTCTCCCAGGGGCAGGCCAGGTTTAGCTTCAGTCGGTGTTACCCCTAGCTCTTCAGGTACTGTGCCCAAGAAGCATATGCTTAAAATGGCAGAAGATCTGATTACTTTGATTAGGGGTTCTATGCCCCCTCCTGATAAGAGACCTAGGGTAGAGCCTGAGCTGGGGGGTTTTGAGCAGGCTTCAGATGTTTCAGAGTCCTTGGCTGAAGACTTGCAGGAGTACTCTCCTTATTCTGATTCTGATGTGGATGATTCTACTCCTTCTGCTACTCCTCCTGAGGATTTTTCTTTTTCAGAAACTCTTCATTCCATGAGGGAGCATTTTAAGTGGGAAGGTCAGGACTTCTCTGATTCCAGGAAAAGGCTTGGGGAATTTCTGTTTTTACCCCAGCATAGGCCTTTGGCTATACCTCCTGTTTTGCATGTAGTGGAAGATGTTTTTACAGAGGCTTCTCTTAATCCTGATTCTTTGCCTCCTGCTCCTGTTAAGCCGGATAGGTATTACAGGGTGCCTGAAGCTCATAAGTATCTTTTTAAGAGTCCTAGGGCAGACCCAGAAACTATTAGCCAGGGGCCTAAAGGTGTTAAGGCTTCTGTTGTTAAAAATCCGGTTCCTGCAGACAAGGAGGCTAGGGCCTTGGATAGATGGGGAAAGAAAGTCTATACTTCTTCTACTCTTGCTATGAGGGCTCTGAATTGCCAGTTTCACATGTTGAAATACCAAAACTATCTCCTTTCACTATTGAAGTCTAAGGTTGATGCTCTGGCAGTAGGTATTGATTGTAAAGAGTTGCAAGATTTAGTGCATGTTTCTGAACAGGTGGGTAAGCATTCTTTGCAATGTGGTTTTGATGCTGTACAGGCCTCGTCTAGGGTGGCTGCCACTGGGTCAGTTCTTCGCAGGCATGCCTGGCTGAGGGATCAGAATTTGTCTGAACATGTTAAAACAAGGATTTTAGATGCTCCTTTACAATCTGATGTGTTGTTTGGTCCTCCTGTTGAGTCAGTTTTAAAGAAAATGGAAGACAAGGCTAAGTCTATGCAGACTGTTAAAGATTTTTTGCAGGTCCAGCCTCCAAAGTTTAGTAGAAATTGGCCTACTAAAGGGTGGACGTATTCTTCTTATGATTCCCAGTCTAGGGGTAGATCTAGATGTGGTAAGGGCAGAGCTCAGGGCTCTTTCAGGCCTAGAACAGGGAGTTCTCCTGCACAGGCTTGGTGAGGGCAGGGGTCAGTCCTTTAAGTAAACAGACCCAATGACCTACCTTTTCAGCTGCCAGAGCCTGCTCGTCTGGCGGCACCTTTGGGAGGAAGGTTGGCACTTTTCAAAGAAAATTGGAGTTTAATTACCCAGGACAGATGGGTATTGGATATCATACACCACGGCTACAGGTTTTATTTCCATACCTTGCCTCCTTTCAAAGGCATGCCAGACGTTCCTCCTCAACAAAGGATAGAGGCTCACAAACAGGTTTCTCTGTTGCTCCAACTAGGGGCCATACAGCCGGTCCCTCTGCCAGAAGTGGGCCTAGGATTTTATTCTCGCCTGTTCCTAGTACCAAAGAAGGGAAGACGTGGAGACCAATTTTGGATTTATCTATCCTCAACACTTATCTGGACATTCACAAGTTCAAAATGTTGGCGTTGCAGCAGCTTTTACCTCTGCTGGGCAAAGATCATTGGATGGTAACTTTGGATCTCAAGGAGGCTTACCTTCATGTTCCTATCAGACTCAGTTGCAGAAAGTATCTGCGTTTCGAGCTGGGACTTCTCACTATCAGTTCTCTGCATTGCCCTTTAGCTTATCTACTGCCCAGAGTGTTCACGAAAGTTCTGGCTCCAGTGATAGCTTTCTTCAGACTACAAGGAATACAGATCTATCCTTATTTGGACGACTGCCTAATTCTGGCTCAAGGAAGGGAAGAGCTTCTTCATCATTTGGAATATGTGATAGCAGTGCTAAGATGCCTAGGGTATTCTGTGAACGAAATAAAGTCCAGTCTAGTACCCTCTCAAGACATGTGCTTTCTGGGTGTGAGACTGAATACAGCATCCCAGATGGCCTTTTAACCCCGGACAAACAAAAGAGTCTATCCCTTTACTTCCATCAACTATCTCATCAGTCGGGCTGACTGCAAGGACAGTCCTTCAAGCCTTAGGGTTCATGGCATCTTGTATTCTGGTGCTTCCCAATGCCAAACTGCATATGAGGAAGCTACAATGGTATCTCAAAAACGTATGGACACAGCACTGCCAGGATCTGGACACTGTCATTCAAATAATACCTTGCATTCAGAAGGAATTTTTGTGGTGGGCTCAGGAATGTCACCTAAACAAGGGACTCTCTGTGACCCGGCCAGAGGCGAGTCAGATTTTAACGACAGATGTCTCAGACAAAGCTTGGGGAGCTCATCTAAATGGAAAGTGGATACAAAACAAGTGGCCTGTCAGACTACAACATCTACATATCAACATGAAGGAGATGTTAGCAGTCCAGTTTGCATTAATAGCTTTCAAGGAATTCCTTCTTCCAGGACAGGTGTTGATTCTAACAGACAACACAACTGTCATGTGGTACATCAACAAGCAAGGGGGAACGCATTGTTATCCTCTATGCAGGCAAGCAATGATTTTGTGGGAGACTGCTCTCAGTTTACAGCTCAATCTTCAGGCAAGGTTTCTGCCAGGAGCACAGAACTCCTTAGCAGATGTGTTGAGCAGACGAATTATGGATCCCCACGAGTGGAAATTGGATCCTCATGTATTTCAGAAATTGACAGTGTCATGGGGAACTCCAGACATAGATCTGTTCGCTTCTCCACTAAACCATCAGCTGCCAAAGTTTTGCACAAAACGGTTTCATCCCACAGCTTGGAGAGTGGATGCTCTTTCTTTCAATTGGAGCGATCTTCATGTGTATGCCTTTCCACCTCTGCCTCTCCTCCCAAAGGTACTTCTGAAGGTCAGACAGGACAAGCCAAGGATGATTTTAATAGCTCCAGATCGGCCTCGACAGCACTGGTACCCATTACTAAGAAGTCTAGTACGGAAGCCTCCATGGCCTTTGCCTTCGATTCCACACCTGTTGTCACAGGAGGACAGCCATTTGCTCAATGTCAAGCTTCACTCTCTGCACCTAACAGCCTGGCATATTCTGTTTTGAACCATAGTGGGCCTCCACTTCCTCAGCAAGTTTTGAATGTTATTTTGGAAGCTAGAAGGCCTAGTACAAGGAAAGTGTATGCGGATAAATGGAAGAGATTTTTATTTTGGAGTGCAGCAAAAGATTTTGATGTTTCTGGGCCTAATTTGAGTGTGGCTCTTCAATATCTTACTGAGTTACTGGACAAAGGTTTGTCTTTCTCTTCTATTAAGGTTCATGCTGCAGCTATTTGACTCACTATGATTGTGACCCACCATTGTTTTCTCATCCTTTGTTCAAGCAATTTCTTAGAGGGCAAAGAATATAAGACCCCACGAAAAGCTCCTACTCCTGCTTGGGATCTCAATTTTGTGTTGGAGAAACTCACTCTACGACCTTTTGAGCCTGCAGCTACTGCTGAGTTGAAATATTTATCATGGAAGACTGCTTTTTTATTGGCCATTACCTCTGCAAGAAGGGTGTCTGAATTGCAGGCCCTTATGGCGGTTGAGCCTTTCTTGATTTTCCATAAGGATAGGGTATCATTACGTACTAATCCTTCCTTTATGCCTAAGGTGGTTTCTAGTGTGGCTTTAAACCAAACTATTCATTTGCCTACTTTTTATGCAAATCCCCAAAATAAGGGGGAAAAGATTTTGCACACTTTAGATGTTCACAGGCAGTTGCGTTATTATTTGGACAGAACTAAAGGGTTCAGGCAGTCTCAGCAGTTGTTTGTTTCTTTTGCTTTGAGTTCTCAGGGCAAGCCTGTGTCAAAACAAACTATTTCTAAGTGGATTGGGTTTTGCATTTCTTTCTGTTATTCCCATCATGGCAAGGAGATTCCAGCTGGGATTAGGCCTCATTCCACTAGGGCTACTGCCACTTCAACAGCTTTTTTGAGGGGAGTGGCAACCAAGGATATTTTGGAGGCAGCTACTTGGAGTTCTGTGCATACTTTCTCCAGGCATTATCACCTGCCACTTTACTCTAAGTCCAGGGCTGGTTTTGCCACTGCTGTTTTGCAGGGCATTTTGGCGGCTCCTGCTTCCTTGTAGTTGGCCATCCTCCCTTACCTCTGCTTTGGGATTCTACCCAAGTGTAAGGACTGCAGCAATGTGAGATGAAGAACATAGTACAGTTTTGTACCTACCATAAATGTAGATGTTGAAGATCCACATTGCTGCAGTCAACCCTCCCTCCTTCCCCTCTGTAGTTAGAGGTGGTTGTGTGGGTTGCTTTGTACTTATTGTGTATATTGTATATATTGTACATATAGTTGGTGCAAGGGTGGTTGGTTGGTTGTTTGCTGTCTTTTGGTTTTGACCTTTATTTTTAGGGTCTTCTGACATCTGGGGCAAGAAAAGACTGAGGATATGACGTCGGTCTTGCGCATTTGTACCCTGACGTCCTGACGTCAGTCAAATGCGCCCTGACTGACGTCAGCCTTATACTTTGATATTCGGGCCGACCGAGGACAGCGGACTACCCAAGTGTAAGGACTGCAGCAATGTGGATCTTCGAACATCTACATTTATGGTAGGTACAAAACTGTACTTTCTCCTGAGTTTCACAGAATTTATGTTTTCACATCTGTTCTAAGTGTGTTACAAGCTTATAAATAGGGCTCTTACAACTGTATGCATAACTTTATTCTCTTCTGCAGATGTCAATCTCCACTGCATAATTCTGTTTCTTGAAGTTAGTTACATTAACTGAAACATTGGACTACTTGTATAAAAAATAGTTATATAATT